>NC_091057.1:90323017-90624321 GCF_000393655.2 Nicotiana sylvestris | reverse complement strand
TACAGGATGCCTTAGACAAGGTCAAGATCATTCAGGATAGACTTCGTACAGATCAGTCCAAGCAAAATAGTTATGTCGACCGTAAGGTTCGTGATTTGGCCTTCATGGTCGGTGAGCGGGTATTGCTTCGGGTGTCACCTATGAAGGGATGATAAGATTTGGAAAGAAGGGCAAGCTTAGCCCTAGGTTCTTATGAGATTCTTGATCAAGTGGGAGAGGTGGCTTATAGACTTGCGTTGCCACCGAGCTTGTCAGCCATGCATCCAGTGTTTCATATGTCCATGCTTCGGAAGTATCACGGTGATCCATCCCACGTGTTAGATTTCAGCACTGTCTAGTTGGACAAGGACTTGTCCTATAAGGAGGAGTCGGTAGCTATTCTAGACCGGCAGGTTCGGCAATTGAGATCGAAGAGTTTCCCTTTTGTCCATGTTCAGTGGAGAGGTCAGCCTACTGAGGCATCGACTTGGGAGTCTGAGTCCGATATGCGGAGCCGTTATCCCCATCTTTTCCCCAACTCATGTACTTCTTTCTTATGTCCGTTTGAGGACGAACGGTTGTTTTAGAGGTGGAGGATGTGATGACCCGAAAGGTCATCACTTGTTTTAGAAATAAATCCTGTGTTCCGAGGTCTTAAAACCTCCTTTTTACCTCATCTCAATTTGTGTGCGTGGTTCGGACCTACATCCGGAAAGCCTTTTATGTGAAAATATGAGAAATAGAAATTTCTAAAGTTAAAATCTGATTATGGTTGACTTTGGTCAACATTTTGAGCAAACGGACCCGCATCTGGGTTCCGACGATCCCGAGAGATCTGCAATAAAATATGGGACTTGGGCGCATGCTCGGAAATGAATTCCGATGTCCCAAGCCTTAGAAATTAATTTTTAAAAGAAATTATTTTGCTGAATTATTTATGAAATAAAGAAGAGAATTAATGTTTGAAACCATTGGTATCGGGCCCGTATTTGGTTCCGCAGCCCGGTACAAACTTGTTATAGTATTTAAATGATAACTATGAAATTTGGTGAAAAATGGAGTTTATTTGACGTAATTTGGACCTCCGGTCGAAGAGTTATGAATTTTAAAGTGTTCTTGATGAAAATGATGTGTTTTGAGGTTTAATTCATAGTTTTACATGTTATTTTCATGATTTGGTTGCACGAGCAAGTTCGTATGATGTTTTTAGGTTGGTGTGCATGTTTGGTTTGGATCCCCGAGGGCTCGGGTGAGTTTTGGATAGGCCACGGAGTGGAATTTAACTTAGGATATTGCAGGTTTTTAGCTGGTATGTTGCAGGTCTGCAAGCTTCACAAATTTGAAGCCTGGCTCGCAAATGCGAAAAGACCTGGTCTGCCTTGGGGTCGCAAATGCGACGTAGTCATCGCAAAAGCGATGTCGCAAATGCGAAAGGCCAATTGCATTTGCGAAATGGCCTGGAATTGCGACAAATTCCATCGCAAAAGTGAGAGTAGCAGTCTGAGGGGTTCGCAATTGCGAACCCTAGTCGCAATTGTGACACCTGCAACCTGCAAAATCATAACTTAGACGCATTTCAACCATTTTTCAAACCCTTTCAAAACCAAAACACTCTTGAGTGATTTTTCAAAGGCAAGTACTCTTCCAGATTGATTGTAAGTCATTTCTAACATGTTTTTATTAATCTTTAACATCTTTTCTCATTATTTCAACTCAAAATCAAAGGATTTCATGGGAAAAAATGGGTGTTTTGGGTAGAACGTAGGTTTTTCAAAATTTGGGGATTTGAACCTTGATTTGAGGTCTGATTTCAAAACAAATTATATATTTGGGTTCATAGGGGACTGGGTAATCGGATTTTGGTTCGAACATTGGGTTTTGACCATGTGGGCCCGGGGCGATTTTTGACTTTTAGGAAAAACTTTAGAAAACTTATTTCCATACATTGGAATTGATTTATTTAGCATTTATTGGTATAGTTAAGTAAGTAGTGGCTAGATACGAGCGAATTGGTGGTGTAATCAAGAGGTAAAGCGATAGTTGAGACTTGAATTGTGTTCATGGCATCTAGGTAAGTGTTTGGTCTAACCTTAGCTTGAGAGATTAGGAGTTGTGTCCTATTTGTTATGTGTTATTTGTTGAGTACGACGTATAGGCATGGTGACGAGTATCTATATGTTGGTGTCAAGCATGCCCGTGAGTTTTATATTATGATTATTATGACTTCGTTTGTATTGTTCATGCCTTTAGTGATGATTTCTATGTTGAGCAAAACTTGTGGAAGTAGTGTTGGTAATTGAATATTAAGGAGTGTTGGCTCAAGTTGTAAAACGAATTGTGGAAGTAAAATTGGCAATTGAGCCTTATCAATCATTGGCTCAAGTTGTGAAGTAAGTTGTGAAGTAAATATGAAAAAGAGAAGAGGATTATGATATTGTTTCCCTTGCCGGGATGTTGTTGCTTTTAATGCTATCTCCCTTGCCGGGATGTTTATGCCTATGATATTATTCCTTTTCCGGGATTTGGTTGTTGAACTATTGTTCTCTTGCCGGGATTTTATTGTGATTTCATTTATTTTCTTGCCCTTATTATTTGTGCTTGTTGTTTGAGTGAGGAAGAGTGTTAAAGCACGAAGGGTGATGTCGTGTATGATTTTGTGAGGAAGAGTATGAAAGCACGAAGGGTGATGACGTGCCGCACGATGTACAATTTCGTGTCGATTATATTGACTTTGTGGTGAGGACGAGAGTAAAAGCATGAAGGGTGATGCCATGCAGCTTATATTGATTCTTATGGTGAGGACGAGAGTAAAAGCACGAAGGGTGATGTCGTGCACTTGTTTGATTTCTAATTCTTGTTGATACTTGAGTTATGGTGTTCCTTGTATTTACCTGCTGTCTTTCTATTATCATATAATGTTTCCCCGCAACATGTTTTCCCCCTCCCATTCTAAACTGTACATTCCTGCTTTTATTTTCCGTTGTATATGATTTGACTGCACGGGTTTATTTGGTAGTCTAGTCCTAACCTCGTCACTACTTCGCCGAGGTTAGGCTAGGCACTTACTAGCACATGGGGTCAGTTGTGCTGATACTACACTCTGCATTGTGTGCAGATCCTGGAGCAACAGCTTTTGGACCTTAGCTTGGGTGGCTGCCTTCAGTCCATACGGAGATCCAAGGTAGTCCTGTAGGCGTCCGCAGGCCCTGGCGTCTCCCTCTATCCTTTCTTCCTGTTTCATTTATGTAATTCAGAAATAGTGTTGCATTTATTTTTTGGACCTTGTTTGTAGTATTCCTAGACCGTCTGTGAAGTTGTGACACTAGTTCTGGGTAGTCTTTATTCAAGAAATCGTATTGGAATTATTTAAATGGTTTATTTGTTTCTTCCGCTTGTTTAAGTTTCGATGTTTATAAACTATTGATTCACAATTTTTAAAGGATTAAAATGGTAAAAAGGTAATTTGTTCAAACGGTTGGCTTGTCTAGCTTTCACTAGTAGGCGCCATCACTGTTACACCCCGTAAGTTTAACAACTTGATATCCTATCATATATATTTGATATGATATTTTGAGTGAAATATTTTTGGTAAGGAAAAAAAAAAGAAAGGTTTGAAAAATATGATTTTATATAGTTATTAATATTATTACTTTCGAATATGTTTTAAATTATGCACATAATATGAGAAAATATATGAGATTTTCTTAATTGTAAAGATAGAAATTATTTTCTCACAAGAAAAGAAGGTTATCTTTTTATTATTTTAAGAATTAAGCGTACAAAATTTTTTACCCTTTATATGAGATTAGAAAAATTGTAAGTACACACACACACACACACACACACACACACACACACACACACACATATATATATATATATATATATATATATATATATATATATATATATATATATATATGTGTGTGTGTGTGTGTATTTACATAGATGTTTTAATGAAATAATAGTGTATGTATTTATTTTTTATGTTATAGTAAGTTATATAATGTGTATTAAAAATGAATAGTATTTTAAGTAAGTTGAGATAATTCTTAATTATGTGAATAATTGGGCTACTTAATAATTTTGGTGGTAACATTAACTAGGAATTTAATATATTTGGGATAAAGATTTACGTGCCAAGCATATAAGATTAAGTAAGATGACTCCTAAAGTCATATTGTTATGTGGCAAAACATTAAGTACGTGAGTCACTTTTTAAAAAGGAAGAGTCATATATTCATTAATATGTAAGTCACAAACTCATGCAGTTGGTAAAAAATAAAAAATTATTTTGTAATCTCTTAGAGAGTTTCAACCCAAAAAAATGTTACTATACAAATCGGCAGTTCTACGCAAAGCCATTCCATGCTTATTCCGATTCTCGTTAGCTCTTCTTGTGTTTGTACATTAGAATCATCAAAGAGCCAATTTTCCAGCAAAGTTAAGGGTACTTCCGTCTCCAAATTTTGTTTGCTTATTCCCTTTTGGAATAAAAATCCATTTTCATCCTTGAAATTTGGCAAATATTGTTTATTGCATTCGACTTGGAAAATTCCAGCATTCTCAAGTGTGAAAACAGCAACTTTGATCCGCCGTTACGTATTTTTCGCAAAGATATGTGTTAGAGGGATTATCAAGAGAATCGGCCCAGGTATGTTAAGGCTAGTCCTTTTTTCTTTTGGAATGATCCAAGTGACGATACATAAACGTAATGATATTTCATAAGTGATTCTACTCTTAGCAGTTAAGGATGTCCATGTTATTCATTCCTGTAAAGTAATATTCAAGCATGTCTAAGTACGTATCTAGTTCCCTATTGAGGTATATGATAAAGATATTAATGTTCATAATATAAGTGACATATGCAGCTACAATCACAACTAATTTCTTCTAACAGAAGATGTTAAAATACAAGAAAGTGTTTGTCAACTGCTATACTATGTCCGCAAAAAGAATAGTCTTCAGCTATTATTGTTTAACTGTTGGTTTCCAAAGATAGTTTCAGCTAGTAATATATTCTTCCAAGAATATTTTACCTTTCAATGACTTTCATAAGTAATTGACTTAAGGAAAGAAGATATATCTCCCGAACTAATTATCTATAAAAAGAAAAGGGTGAAGCTTACAATGTATAAAGATGATCTTGAATTTTCTAATATTAAAAAAACACTATTTTTAACTTAAGCCATGACAATTAGCCAAAAAGTATTAAATTGAAATATTATGGAAAAGGAGAACTTGCCTTTTGAAGTTAGTGTTTGATTGTGATTCTAATGGGTGGTGGACTTTGACAACATGTTTGTGGTTGAGGTATTTGATAAAGATGTTAATGTTTATAATATAGTGATACATGCATCTTCATGTATTTACCACCGTGCTACGGCCGATCGGGCAGTTACCACCGTTGGGCACTTATATATAATTATTTACCACCGGTTGGGCAGTCATGCATATTCATTTACCACCGAACTACGGCCGGTTGGGCTGTTATACGTTTACCACCGAGCTAAGGCTGGTCGGGCAGTTACCACTTATCAGTTGGGCAGTCATGCATCATACGATATGAATAATAGAGATAGCCTCAAGGAGCAGCAATATATATATATATATATATATATATATATATATATATATATATATATATATATATATATATATATATATATATATCTGTGTGTGTGTGTGTGTAAGTATAATACGTATACATATACGGTGGCACTTCAGAGATTCAGGTTAATTTTTATATGTCTTCAATTAACGTTGACTTATTGTTATGTTTCAGTTCCGCCTTATATACTCAGTACATTATTCGTACTGACGTCCTTTTGTTGGGGACGTTGCATTCATGCCTACAGGTAGATAATCAGTTTGACAAACCCTCATAATAGACGAGATTGACATTCAGCAAAGGATCAGTAAGACTCTACTTATTCAGAGTGCAGCCGAGTCTATGAGTCATCCTATCAGCGTTTTGCTACAGACTTATGGGTAGGTCGGTACTCTGTCCCACTTGATGTCAAATAATCTTAGAGGCTTTGTAGATAGAGGTTCATTTTGTATATTATGTTAGAGGCTTTGATGGCCCATATGTGTTCATGTTTTAAGAAAAATGGTTCAGTGATCCAGTGTTGCCCCTTACAGTTGTATATTATGAGTTGTGGCCATGTGGGCCCATGATAGTTACAAAGAAAAAAAAAGAGTTGCAGAGTGGTACGCTCGGACCACAATGGCACCAGGTGCCAGTCACGCCTCCCCAGGTTCGGGGCGTGACAAAGAGGTATCGGAGCGGGTCGTGTCGTAGGGAGTCTACAAAGTCGTGCCTAGTAGAGTCTCACTTATGGATGTTTTGTGCGCCACATTTATAATTGAGAGGTTATAGGGCATTTTAGAAATATTACCCTTCTTTTATTTTTAGATCGTGCCATAGAACTAAGCCGTAAGAAGTTAGTATGAAGTTTACGCCAGGTTTTGTATACACCAGAGGTGCAAGTATCACAGTAGAGCTTTAGGGCGTAATGTGGATGGGAGGTTATTAAAGAAACAGAAGATACGAAGCGAGATGGAAAAGTAAGTAAAATAAAGTTGAAAAAGATACGAGATACTCAAGTATAAAATGTTGTGAAAAGTCAAGACTTCAGATGTAGTTTGGGTTTTTGTTTAAGTTACAGAGGAGACCCTAGTAAAAATTTTGTAAATCTGTAAGAGTTAACATTCGAGGACGAATGTTCTAAAGGGGGGAAGGATGTTACACCTCGTAAGTTTAACAACCTTGATATTGTGTCATATATATTTGATATGATATTTTGAGTGAAATGTTTTTGGTAAAGAAAAAAAGAAAGGTTTGAAAAATATGATTTTATATAGTTATTAATATTACTATTTTCGAATATGTTTTAAATTATACACATAATATGAGAAAGTTTATGAGATTTTCTTAATTGTAAAGATAGAAATTATTTTCTCAAAAAGAAAAGAAGGTTATCTTTTTATTATTTTAAGAATTAAGCGTACAAAATTTTTACTCTTTATATGAGATTAGAAAAATTGTAAGTCGAGAATATATATATATATATATATATATATATATATATATATATATATATATTTACATAGATGTTTTAATGAAATAATAGTGTATTTATTTATTTTGTATGTTATAATAAGTTATATAATGTATATTAAAATGAGTAGTATTTTAAGTAAGTTAAGATAATTCTTAATTATATGAATAATTGGGCTACTTAATGATTTTGGTGGTAAGATTAACTAGGAAATTAAAATATTTGGGATGAAGATTCACGTGGCAAGCATATAAGATTAAGCAAGATGACTCCTAAAGTCATATTGTTATGTGGCAAAACATTAAGTACGTGAGTCACTTTTTAAAAAGGAAGAGTCATATATTCATTAATATGTAAGTCACAAACTCATGCATTTGGTAAAAAATAAAAAATCATTTTGTAATCTCTTAGAGAGTTTCAACCCAAAAAAACGTTACTATACAAATCGGCAGTTCTACTCAAAGCCATTCCATGCCTATTCCAATTCCCATTAGCTCTTCTTGTGTTTGTACATTAGAATCATCAAAGAGCCAATTTTCCAGCAAAGTTAAGGGTACTTCCGTCTCCAAATTTTGTTTGCTAATTCCCTTTTGGAATAAAAATCCATTTTCATCCTTGAAATTTGGCAAATATTGTTTATTGCATTCGACTTGGAAAATTTCAGCGTTCTCAAGTGTGAAAGCAGCAACTTTGATCCGCCGTTACCTATTTTTCGCAAAGATATGTGTTAGAGGGATTATCAAGAGAACCGGATCAGGTATGTTAAGGCTAGTCCTTCTTTCTTTTGGCATGTTCCAAGTGACGATACGTAAACGTAATGATATTCCATAAGTGGTTCTACTCTTAGCAGTTAAGGATGTCCATGTTATTCATTCCCGTAAAGTAATATTCAAGCATGTCTAAGTACGTATCTAGTTCCCTATTGAGGTATATGATAAAGATATTAATGTCCAAAGATAGTTTCAGCTAGTAATATGTTCTTGCAAAAATATTTTGCCTTTCAGTCACTTTCATAAGCAATTGACTTAAGGAAAGAAGATATATCTCCCGAACTAATTATCTATAAAAAGAAAAAGGTGAAGCTTACAATGTATACAGATGATATTGAATTTTCTAATATTAAAAAAAAAAATATTTTTAACTTAAGCTGTGACAATTAGCCAAAAAGTATTAAATTGAAATATTATGGAAAAGGAAAACTTGCCTTTTGAAGTTAGTGTTTGATTGTGATTCTAATGGATGGTGGACATTGACAACATATTTGTGGTTGAGGTATTTGATCAAGATGTTAATGTTTATAATATAGTGATACATGCATCTTCATGTATTTACTACCATGCTACGGCCGGTCGGGCAGTTACTACCGGTTGGGCACTTAAGTATAATTATTTACCACCGGTTGGGTAGTCATGCATATTCATTTACCACTGAGCTACGGCCGGTTGGGCAGTTATATGTTTACCACCGAGCTAAGGCAGGTCGGGCAGTTACCACTGATCAGTTGGGCAGTCATGCATCATACGATATGAATAATAGAGGTAGTCTCAAGGAGAAGCAGTATATATATATATATATATATATATATATATATATATATATATATATATAATACGTATGCATATACGGTGGCACTTCAAAGATTCAGGTTAACTTTTATATGTTTTCAATTAATGCTAACTTATTGTTATGTTTCAGTTCCGTCTTACATACTCAGTACATTATTCGTACTGACGTCCTTTTGTTGAGGACGCTGCATTCATGCCTGCAGATAGATAATCAGTTTGATGGACCATCATAATAGACGAGATTGGCATTCAACAAAGGATCGGTAAGACTCTACTCATTCGGAGTGCAGCCGAATCTATGAGTCATCCTGTCAGTGTTTTGCTACAGACTTATGGGTAGGCCGGTACTCTGTCCCATTTGATGTCAAATAATTTTAGAGGCTTCGTAGACAGAGGTTCATTTTGTATATTATGTTAGAGGCCTTGATGGCCCATATGTGTTCATGTATTAAGAAAAATAGTTCAGTGATACAGTGTTTCCCCTTACAGTTGTACATTATGAGTTGTGGCCATATGGGCCCATGATATTTACAAAGAAAAAAAAAGAGTGGCAGAGTGGTACGCTCGGGCCACAATGGCACCGGGTGCCAGTCACGCCTCCCCGGGTTCGGGGCGTGACAATCACGACTCTCGAGGGCGGGAAATCCGGGCCGTGACATATAATTGCTAATGCCTTAGCGCAATCCTCTCTTGTTGCGCATGTTAAGGCTAAGCAAGACAAAGATCCGTACTTAGTGAAGTTAAAAGAAGGAGTTAGAAACAATGAAATCATTGCTTTCACTCTAGGAAGTGATGGAGTTTTGAAGTTGAATGATCAGTTATGTGTGTCTGATGTAGATGGTCTTAGGAAGGCCATAATGGAAGAAGCTCACAGTTCTAGGTATTCTATCCACCCAGGTGCTACCAAAATGTATATGGACGTGAAAGAGTTGTATTGGTGGAAAGGCATAAAGAAGCAAGTAGTAGATCATGTGGCCAAATGTTTGAATTGCCAGCAAGCCAAAGCCGAGCATTAGAGGCCTGGTGGCCTAGCTCAATATATAGAGATACCACAGTGAAAATTGGAGATGATTAATATGGATTTCGTAGTAGGTCTGCCTCGTAGATACCATAAGCATGATTCAATTTGGGTTACTGTAGACCAAATGACAAAGTCCACGCATTTTCTATCAGTAAAAACGGAAGATTCTGTAGAGCAATATGCGCAGTTGTACATCAAAAAAATAGTCCGATTGCATGGTACTCCAGTTTCAATCATATCTGATAGAGGCCCTCAGTTCACGGTGCATTTTTGGCAGACATTTCAGAAAATATTAGGTACCAAGGTCAATCTGAGCACCACTTTCCATCCACAGATCGATGGCCAGGCAGAAAAGACCATTCAAGCACTCGAAGATATGCGCCAGCATGTGTTATAGATTTTGGAGGTAATTGGGATGATCACTTACCACTTATAGAATTTGCTTACAATAACAGCTATCAGGCCAGCATTGGTATGGCTCCTTATGAAGCGTGTATGGGCGAAGATATAGGTCTCCAGTGGGTTGGTTTGAACCAGCAGAGGTGTTATTGATTGGTCCAGAGTTCGTTTGTGAGGCCTTAGAGAAAATCCAGCTAATTAGAGAAAGACTGAAAGCGGCTCAGAGTCGTCAAAAGTCCTATTCTGACAAGAGGCATCGTGACATAGAATTCATGGTTGGTGACAAGGTGTTTTTGAAAGTTTCACCAATGAAAGGAGTTATGAGGTTCGGTAAGAAAGGGAAACTTAGTCCTAGGTTTATCAGACCTTACGAGATTATAGAAAAGAAGGGAAAAGTGGCTTATGAACTAGCGTTGCCTGTTGAATTGTCCTCTATTCATCCTATCTTTCATGTGTCTATGCTTAGAAAGTACATTCATGATAAGTCACATATAATGCCTGCCGATACAATAGAAATTAAAGAAGACTTGACTTATGAAGAGGTACCTATAAAAATTCTCGATAGGCAAGTAAGAAAGTTGAGAACAAAAGATATAGCATCGGTAAATTTTTTTTAGAGTAATAATAATTCAAAAGAGGCTACGTGGGAGGTCGAGGAAGATATGAGGAAGAAGTATCCTTATTTATTTGAGGAACAAGGTATGTGAACCTAGATTTGGCTTGGGATTTATATTTCATTTGTTAAATACTAGTTAGCAAGTGTTTATGTCCTTCCTAGATTATACTTAGTTGTTGAAGTAATTTTATGCCAGAGTACATTTAATTCATTAAAGTGATTTACTTTTGCTGAAGTATTGTACTTTAGATTCTTGTTGATTATTGTAGTACCTCCATGCCGGAGTGTGAGTAATTAATTTATAAGCTGTGTATGATGCCTATGAATGGCCTGTTATGGTATATTTTGTTATTATTGGTGTAGTTGTGGTATTGGTGATAGGTACTTTTTTTGGATATTCCAATTTACAGGGAAGACTCTACCGAAATTTTTGAAAATTTAGGGAGTTAGCCAAAATTTTGAGTCCCCTGGGAAAGTGAGTAGTGCTAAGAAAAAATTAAGAAGTTTAAGGGCTTAAGAAATAATTGTTAGCTTAAGCATAAGGTCCTAGTAACATTCGATGACGAATGTTTTTAAGGAGGGAATATTGTAACACTCCTCAAATCTATAAAATTTTCAAGACACACTAAATATAGAATTAATTTTTTTAACATCTTGCCTAGAGTGCAAAAAATAATTATACTTAAATAATTGGATATACAATTAGGGGAATATAAATAATTTTAATATTATTAATTATTAAAATTGGGTATCATTAATTATTAGTTGAGTGAAAAGAAAAACCAAAGAAGCAATAAAACAAAAATGGAGGGGGGGGGGACAAACCTAAAAGCCCATAAAGGGCTGTTGGAACCAAAAAGGACTGAAAATCCTTATACGAAAATAGAAAAGCATTCTGTTCATTCTCACGAACAGAGAACCACGAAACAGAGGCGGCTTACTCACGTCGGCAACGGAAAATTCTAATTTTTTTTATAAATCACTAATCCTTGAACTCAGGTATATAAAATTCTATATTCTCAATTATCCTACAATATAAGAATTGGATAGTTAATTCCCTTCTTTCTCTGTATCAACAGGAAATTCCATGTTTAAGTGTGAAACTTTAAATTTAATTAAAATGTATTGGTTGTTGTAGAATCGATTGTTTGACGAGTATAAATTGGACTGGGGCCTACGTATTGTTTCGAGGAGTTTTGAGGTGAGTTGATATAACCCTTTACTAAAGTGGTTTAATTCACAAAAGCATGCATACAAGGTGTTTGATGAATTGCTTAAAAGAGTTAATATGTACTTAATTGGAGTGAGTGAGTACTTATTAACTTAGAATTGTTCTAGCTAAAGTTTAGATGATTTATTATGATATATGTGCATAAATTTTTCAGATTTTTATGTTATTCTTATATGCCATTTTCATGTTGAAAATTCATGAAGAAGCAAGAATATTTAGAAATACTTTTGAATGTTTATTTCATTATTATGCCATGCTTTACATTTAAGGATACCAGTATGAGTATGTATAGGATGTTCCAGAAAAGATTTAGACTTGAAAAATCACAATAAGAAGTTTTAGAAAAAAATATTTTTGCCAGTATTCTCTATTCTGAGAAGGAGTCATCGTCCAGGCCGAGGGTCCTGACTAAGGCATTGACTTCTTGAAACTACTTGTGCCAAAGTCGGGAGCACACGAGCCGAGGGTCTTGTTGCTGAGAATTTTACTTAGCCTATGATACATGAGCGCTGAGAACCGTGAAGTTAGTGACACCTCGTGGATATGGCCTATTCGATCAGGTTAGGATCGCACCGTGCCGATCACACGGTGACTAACACAGAAATAGGTCAGGATAGTTGGAACTCCCGAAGTATAAAGTGAAGTATTTTTTTATAAGAAAGAAAAAGAAAAGAATTTCTTTTAGAATATTCATCAACTGATATTATACAATTATTTTAGAATTATTCGTAGAAGCTTTATGTTTTCCATGCATTTAGAATGTTTGCTCATAATATATATTTTATTAAAGTTTCGTCCCTTGTCGTTCAGACTCACTGAGTAGAATGAATGGTACTGATGTTCTCTTTTGGGAACCTACGTTGTTCTGCGGTACAACGTAGGAACCGATTTTGCAGGCGAGCAGGCTACTGGTTAGGACTTTCTTCTCTTCCAGTGCTATTGTGAGCTCCAATTTTGTTCGTGGAGTATTCCTTTGAGTCATCTTTATTTAGTTATTTCTTTGTTTACTTGGAGAATTCGCCAGGTAATCTCATGTCCTAAGCAGTGCGTCAGTTTATTAGCAGAGGCCTCATAGACACAGTCGATGAGTTAAGATTCAGATGTTTTTGATAATAACTTAACAATATTTCAGTGTTTACTACAAATAAAGTTTTGGAATCGATTTATATTAGATATTTAAATTAATTAAAAGTATTTGGTTAAAGTATTGCCTTGTTCATATAAAGTTTGAAGTTATAATAGATTTGATAAGCGCACATGGTTCGCTCGGTCATGTTGTGATTGGGTGCCGGTCATGGCTTGTTCAGAAAATGGGTCATGACACATAATTTTGCGATCTTGACTTCCTTTAATTTAGGTCCTTCCTATAATATCATCCATTAATCTTCTACCAAAACCTTGATTGATTTTCCCTTCGGATTTCCGCTACTCCTTCATTTTGGGGTTGGGATCCCCTCCAGTGATGTTTGGTCTAGTATTGTTCAATAGGGTGTTGATTTTCTGACACATGTCCTACATACTAATTAATGGACAAGATCTCTTTAACTAGAAAGCTAGTTTAACCATGGTTCAATTTCTCTTCTCTCCCGTTCTACGTCTATGTGGTCAAGACTACCTATATTTTCTTTCGCTTGATGCTAGTGAATTATTGTTCTTTTATGGATATGTTCAAGTTCATTTTAGCATAAGTAAAGATAGAGGCGGAGTCAGGATTTAAAATCTATGAGTTCTGAATTTGTCACTGAACCCATAACTCGTTTTAGTTACTAGGTTCACAATTAATATTTATACATATTTTTTTGAACATTTTAATACAAATACAAAGTCTAAGCAAAATTTACCGGGTTCGTTCGAACCCGCATTTACTTCTCTAGCTCGACACTGTAAAGTGGAGGTGAAATCACCTAGAGATGCTTTCTTTCTGCGATATCAGGATTGAGTTTAGTGATGTTCGAAGCCATTTTAATTCATTGCATAGCCGCAAAACAATTCCTCTAGGATGCCACTTTTCATCTCAACCATACCATCGAAAAGAAAAAATATTAGGATCTAAAACAATATACATCAGACATGAAGAGGGTGGTGGTGGTATTTATCAGTCTTGGCTTGAACGCAGCAAAGTCTTCGACATAGCAAGGAATGGTAATGGTGTAACCCTTTTGATTAACAAAATTTACTGCCTCAGCCTCTTTGAGTAATTGAATAAAAAATGGGCGATTGAAGCATGAAACATTATCTTCTACTTGCCCTATTTGAATCGCTAGATATCCTTTCGAGACATTGTTATTTACTTATTTTTTTCCTGGACTAATTTGAATAAGGTGAGGCAAGTGCAAATGTTTATTAAGAAGAGTCCTCTCTCCACCACCCAATCTATATCTATATATAAAAGTGGGAATGAGAAAGCTGACGTGGCACATCCCAAATACCAACTTTCCTATTTATCTTTTCCGTGGTTATTTTGCTTTCTCCTTTTTTTTTTTTTATATATTTTAGTTTTAAGTGCAAAAACTCAAACGACACTTCTTTACTTCTCTTGGAATAACCTACGTTCTGCCAGCTTTTATGAACCAAAGAAACGTTTTGGTTACTCATCATCAAGACCTATAATAACTAACCAGAATTAAAACACATCAGAATTTGAAAAGCCTATCACTAGATAAATTGGAGACTATAAAATTGATATTATAATGTGGTTTCTCTTGAATTTCCTATTCGAGTTCTTCATTTCAATCAACTAACTTCCTAGATTAGAAACCAAAGCATTATCCACTAAATAAGTTGATTCTTATATAAGGACATATGAATTGTTTGCATTATATATACGAAGCTTCGAAAGCGAGATGTCAGCAAAAATTTGTGAAATTGTCGATTTGCTAGAACACAGAAATTTCCAGTATTCGAACTTCGCGATGACGACTTTCCGGTTACGAACGAACTCTTCCCCAAGGTATTCTATACGTTTGTGATAGTCTCTCTTTATAATCTCTCTGTAATTTTATTGCGGGACTTTTCCTTTCTTCGTTTTCATCTTTAAAGCTTTACTTAGTTTTTTTTTTTTTTTGTACTTTCTTTTCAACTCAACGCAAAATAATATGGTGATCAATATTCATCTGAGTTCTCAGAGAATCATTCCAATTTTGTGATACAACTGCTCTTATCTCTATGATCTTATCGCTTTCAATGGTATCCTCTGTGACTCCCCTCTGTGCTAAACTGATAAGAGAGGGTGATAAGATGTTGATACAGTAGAAATATTTATTTGGGGAAATAATCAAAACTATAAAAAAAATTGAAAGAAAAACTGGGTTAAAAAAGGATTTGTTTAAGTAGTTATTTTGGCGGGATTCAGTATGCCATGGAGAGGGCTGCAAATTTTGAGGGTGCGAGAAATTAAAAGGAAAAGAAAGAGAACAGTAAAAAGTAAAGAAAAAAATAAGGAAAGGAAGAAAGAAATGAGAACGGAAAGAAAACAACTGCAGAAAATTCGAATTGCGAATCACTTTTGATCGCATTTTTTCCTCTTCTTTAATTTCTATATTGATATAAAGTAAAGAACAAAAATTAAAAATCAAGTAACTTATTTTACAAAAATCTATATTTATAAAAATTGGGGAAGTTATTATTAAAACTCAAGATAGTTAAAGATGTCTTTTTTTGGTCAAAGATAGTTAAAGATGTCTAATAATTATGTGAATAGTATAATTTTAAACTACTGAGTCTGAGTTTTTTCTATTTCCCTTTTTATTTTCAAGTATATCATTTACTATTTATTTTAATTTTCTCTTTGCAGGTTCACAAGCATATACTTTCATGATCTATTTGATAGATTCTGGAGGTTTAGAACATACACTCGCGTGCAATATTCTTATACTTACGGCAACATCAAACATCATTTCAGTCAATGCAATTTTCGTCTCACTTCTTATACTTATTTAGAGAAAAGAGATATATATCACCAAATTAGGAAGAAAAAGAGGGATTTTATTTTATTTTATGCCTTACAAATCAACAGTAGTATTTTATCAGTCGTTTAAAGTATTTAAAGCATTTGTTGAAGTATTGTGTTGGAACATTTGGATGCCTCTATCTTGTAAGTTGTAACATGTATAGGGCGTGAAGTATGGAAATTGGGCACTTGGTTTGTAATTGAAAATAATTTATAGTAGTAATATAATCAATTCATAGGATTAAATTTTGTATGCATATAAATAAGATTTTCTCTTTTATCTCAACTAAATTTAGAAGAAAAATAATAATTATATACTACATAGAAAAAAGAAAGAGAATGAAAGAATAGCTTGAAAAGGGTTAAAGAAGAACAACTGAGAGGAGAATGGAACCATGGTTAAACTAGTTTTTAGCTAAGGAAATCTTGTCCATTGATTGGTTAGTACGTCACATGTCAGAAAATCAACACCCTATTGAATAATACTGGACCAAACATCACTGGGATCCTGACCCTTCATTTTGCGTCTCAAATCTTCGATAACTCCTTTCCATTGCTTCAAGAGCGTTTCTGCCCATAAAAGATGTGCTATTTTGCATCATTAAAATAAACATAGATGTAACATATCCTGTAGAATTGTTTATGGTGGGGATAAATAGAGATTCGTTATGCAATGATTAATTGTATAGGGATTGTTAAATGCTGATTAATAATGAAGAGATTGTAACGTGAAGTAATGGTGAACACCTACGGGTGCCTTGTAAACCCATAATCTTCGGCTAAAACTTAGGTATATAGCATAAGTTTCCTTGATTAGTATTCCAGCGTGACAAAATCATTAAATATGTGATTATAATTTAATTCTTACATGAACGTGTATTTAAGCAACTTTAGATTTATATTTTTGTTCTTTATTAGTTATCCTATTAAAATTTGAGCATCGCGCTCTTAAATTTACGGCATCAATGCAAGAATTAGATTCTTCCTCATTGAACGAATATTTCTTCAAGTGATCAAGGCTTGTGTTTAAATGTTCATTGATAGCTTTTCTGCCCATCCACTCCTTCCTCCGTGATGACAGATCGCTGCTAGTGAGCTTTGATTTTAAATGGATCCAATGAATATGTTTTTTCATATTTTGGATCTCCATAATAACGTGAGGAATGATACGGTTATATCTGACAAAAGCACTAATTTTCGCCTAACAAAAAGAACAAAAAACGCGAAAATCAAACATGTTGTAGTATTAATAAACATAGAAACCGTAAAGAAAACGGAGAAATTGATCATCGATGATCAAAGGACAAATGTTAAAAAGAAGAGTATTCGAAATTGAAATAACACAACAAACCATTTATTTTGCAATAAAAACAGAACGTAAAAGCGGATGCATTAAATGATGATCACGATACAGTTAATTAGATGTAACTGTATCTTCTTGGTGTCCTGAATAAGTCCAGAGCTGCCTCTCTTCCTCGTGCCTCAATCTGAGCGCGAAGTTGAGCTGTAATAATCTGCTCATGAGCTTCATTTACTGAATTTATCGTTTCCACTGTTGGATTTGGATTTGGACTCGGACGCTGCTGTCTGGGGAAAACACCAACTTCAGGACTAATTGCGCACTGTAAGTGCGACCCAAAATCACAACAAGCACAATAGTACAACCAACTTTCCCTGTTCATTATGACATTGCAGATATCACAAACATATTCGATATTTTTATCTTGGTAAGGAGAACCGAAGTGGAGTCCCAATTGATGCGGGTGTTTGTCAACAATTATTGAGCTTGGACAAGAAGCACATTGCAAGTGAATATCAAATTCACAACAAGCACAGCTAAAGCAAGATCCATTGCCAGCAGAGCCACAAGCCTTGCAAGTATAAGAACGACTCGAGTAAGTTGGCATTGGGAGAAGGGTTAAAGGGTGGGAAGGATGAGATGAATGATTGAGAAAACGAGGAGCGTTGAAGCAGTTTTCGTGAAGGAAATACTGGCAGCTATTGCAGCCATAGAATGGCTTATTTCTATTGCTTGGTTTCTCACAAGCATTGCAAGTGAGAGTTTCAGCTTCAGTTGGATTCACAGGTTTCAAGATGTGGGGATGACTGAAGTGTTGTTTACCTTGAGAAGTCGAATCTCTACTCTGATTCTGTCTTCCCATTGAGTTTCCTTGTAATTTTGTCCAATAAGGATCAATATATTGGAGAGGTAGCAAGTTCAGTGATTAAACTAATTCGTGTTTGTTTTTATAGCGACTATGATAATAGCAACTTGGCCGCGTTTTTTTCCTTCAACGACTTTGCTTTCATATTCCTTTACTAAGTCTTCTCTGTGATAACAATATAATTTGTCCAATTGCTATACAAAAGTATTATCTCAATAGCTGTAGCATATTGACTGACTTTGCTGTAATTAACCACCGGATAATAAAATGCAGAGCGTCGTATTTTGAATTAGACTAATTAAAACACTGCCTTCTTGTTTGTTTTTGAAGCCAACGCCCGAAGAAGCATGATTTGTGAAGGAGGATGTATTCATCGGTGCTTAATTTCCTTTTTCATTTTTCTTCTGGCTTTATAGGTAGTCGTGTGTGATATGAATCGTAAGTTCAATCCACCGCAATTTCGCAATTCAAGTTGACTTACATCATTCATACTAATACCTACACACAACGAGAGGAATGATATTTGTTATAACAATTAAACTTATAATGTGGTTTTAAAGATTCGTGATTTCGCCTAATACTAATTGATAAATATAAAGATTAAATAATAGAAATTTTTTAAACAGAGTCCACAATTTAAGGAATTAATTTTGAACCATATTAGTCTATCCATATTTCTTTCCCATCATTAATCTATACTTACTATCTTTATGAAAGTTCCCGCTTTTAAAATACACTTTTTCATTATTGTATCAAACACAGTCTTAGTAAATTCACATTTTTATTCCATGTTTGAAGGTGTATACATACATATTAACTTTTTACAATGTAATTTTAAATATATACATATGTAATGAATATATTATGTATATTTGCCTATACCGAACGTGTTTATGTCTATTCAACGTATAATTTTGCATGCATAACGTATAAAAAAATATACATATTCAATATATGTTTATGTATATTTAGTATATAATTACATATACTTGATGAGATCAATATATAGTTTAAGTATATTTGACATTTGAAATATATACTCCGTATATATGATATATTTTAAATTTATATTTGATGTACATTATGAACAATAACATATAAGTGTATAAATATACTATTAGCATATTGAAACACACACATTTACTATGGAAATAATTTTAAGTTTACAGATTCATAAAATACTTATAATATTTCACTCATCTAATTATATTTTTATTACTATATGTGAAAATAACAACTAAAAAAATTAAAATAAGTGATACTTTCCTTTGGAGGATTCGTACATGTATGCCTTTTGGTTTGTGGCATTAATGTTAGAAGAGAGATGTGTGTTGAAGGTAATTAAATGGGCTGTATAATCTTATCAAACATTTTGGTAGAGATGAGTATTAATATGACTAATTTTCGGTAATTAATAGGGCTGATTTTGGGTCCTTTGTTTAATTAGAATCTGTTCATGGAAACTTGATTTTTGGTCCAGCATTATATGTTTTGGTCAGGACTGTAATTAATTAGGTGCTAGTTTGTTAATCACTAATTCCTGCTAGGAATCTGAAATTTTTTCTTGAATATTGGCTAATTATGTTTTTTCCTCTTAAAATTTTGAAGAGCACTAAACGTACATGATTTCGGGAAAATGTTGTAATTGTAAATGAATGTGTTCTTTTTGGAATAAAACAAAAGTAATGATCTTTATTTAAATATTATTTAAGAAGTAACTGACAATGTAAAAAACTCAAAAAAAGAAGGAGAAAAATAATTGGGAAAGTTTCATAATATAAGACTCACTTTCACGATTATATCAAATATTCAAAAAGTATTATACCCTATACCTCCAAATATTCCCACATTTCTGAAACATACGTCAGTAACCTTAAACTCTAATTTCCTCCCTCCCACCTATCAAATTCCCTTCTTTTAGCTTTTCTGGTTTCATGATCTTTTATTTTGGCAAGACTGCAGCTTTAACCCTTGTGTTATAGGGCTAGTGCCTATATTAGTCCCAGTCTCAGTTGTTGTGCACAAATTATGTGTGGAACACTGTTGCAATGACGGGGTTTAGAAGGAAAAAACTAAGGCTTAAAGATCGGGAAGAACTTATTTTCACTGCTGTGCATGATTAAATTTTGAAATTATTCTTATTATCTACGCCCATTTTCAAATTCTCCTACTTTATTTTGTTCCTTTTACTTTGTTATCTAAAATTCGGTTTGTTGCCTACTATTTTATTTGAATTATCAGAAATTTATTATTTTTTAGAGTGAACATTGGCAACTTATTGAACTTACCTAATATATGTGAGCTATAGTCAGTTATTGTTAGTTGAGGAGAAGAGTTAGTTAGTCAATTATAGTGGTTTGTAGGACCCAGTAGTTAAGTAACTAGAGTTAAGTTAGTACAGTTTTTTTTTTTTTTGGTGTAAAAGATGCATATTATATAATATTAAGGTGGTTCGTTACAAGGAGTAGAAGGCATTAAAACCAACATTCTAGGGGGGACGACCTCTGGATGGGTCGTAACAAAAAGGGGGTTCTGGGGGTAAACTAGTAGTAGTGACTGTTTCTGGAGGGTAACAAACAACCCCGTTGCGGGTGCTAGTTTGACTGTGTGGGGTTAGTTTTCTAACAAAAAGACTTCCCAAACGGTGTCTTAAAGCAGCTGCTGTACAAAGTGCGGTGGTTGAGCAAAAACAGTGATGTTTGGTGAAGCCTCCATCTGCAAACCATGTTTAGCTAAAGAGTCAGCTACCCGATTTTGTTCCCTGTACGTGTGAAGGATATTCGGATCATGCAGTCGAGCGATCAGATACCTGCAATCAAGGATAATGTTAGCATAAAGTGGATGAGAGGAATGGAGTATAGGAAGAAGGGCCTTAGCATCTAAATTGACTTCCAAGTGTGTGTAGCCGTTAGTAAAAGCGGCCGTGATATAGTGCTAAGAGCTCAGCTTCCATGCTTCCATGTACTAAGCGATGTCCCGCAAAGCCCAAAAGCCAATTACCCGAGCGGTCCCGGATGACTCCACCAATTCCCCCATGAGTAGTGTGTTGTGAGGAGGAGCCATCAGTATTAAGTGTAAAGTAACCTGTACGAGGAGGATGCCACTTGATATGCATAGGGGTTCGGGAGGAGGTAGGGCAGGGGGGGGGGTCGCGAGATAGTAGAACTCCGCAGCCATTTTAAGGATGAGAGACGCGGAGAGGGGTTGGTGATGGTTTCGAAAAAGCTTACTATTACGGGCCAACCAAATGTGCCAAAGAGCAAAGGGAATAAGGATGTCGTTAGGGATATTTAAGGGATTCGGCACGTGAGTTTGGAAAAGAAGTTGATGAAGCAAAAAGATTGGAGAGCCAAAGTTGTGCAGAAGTTCTGTAGTTGTTGGTAGCATGGATAACTGTAATCAAAGATGGACAGCAGCTAGACACTGAAGGAATAAATAAATCGTTGTTTCAGGGTGGGTGAGGCAGATGGCGCAAGTGTCATTAGGGAGGAAACCTATGTGGTGATAATGACTGGCAGTAGGGAGGCGGTTATGGCTAATTAGCCAGAGGAAGTGTTTGATTTTTTGCGGGAGTCGGAGTTTTCATATCCAATGAAACGACTTATTTTGTGTTGAAGGTTCCGCCGGAAGCTAGAGTCCAGGCAAAAGAGTAAGGGTTTGTAGTGTGAGTGGGGATATATATATTGAGAATATGTTGTAGGAGTGCTGAGGGTAGTTCAAAAGGGACGTTTGCATTTGGATTTGGATTTGAACGTTGCTGTCTCGGGAAAATGCCAACTTCAGGAGTAGTTGCACACTGTTAGTGCGATGCAAAATCACAACCAGCGCAATAGTACAACCAACTGTCCCTATTCATTATGACATTGCAAATATCACAAACATATGTGATATCCTTATCATTGTAAGGAGAACCGAAGAGGAGCTCCAGCTATTGCAGCCATAGAAATTTGGCTGGTTATTATTATTTGGCTTTTCAGAAGCATTGCAAGTGAGAGTTTCAGATTCTGTTGGATTCACAATTTTCAAGTTGTGGGGATGGCTGAAATGTTGTTTACCTTCAGATGTTGCACCTGTTCGTTTCTCTCTTCCCATTTTCCTTTTAACTTTGTTAGATAAGTAATCAATAAAGGGTGTACGATAGAATTAACAGAGAGCGAGCAAGTTTTCAGTGAGATTACACTAAATCGTAGTACTAGTCTTTATAGCTATTATTTTACCGTATATGACTATAGCAACTTGGAATATTGAACTCTTTTATTCTTTTCTCAACTCATCTCCGGCAACATTTAGGCCAATTGCTATACTAAATTTCTGTCTAACCAGCTGTAGAATTTTGACTGACTCAGCTGTTATCCATTATCCAATGTCAACTAAAATGGCAAGCATCTCGGCATTTTGACTTTTACTAAACGTAGCCTTCTTGTTTGTTTTTATAGTTTAAATCTTGAAGGTTTTTAAATCATTACTCCATTAGAGTTTAAGCTCTATGAATCGACGGTAGTGTAACAAATATTTATATAATCAAGTCATTTATAAGGCCATTACATATAGCATGTATAACTTATTTAAATTTTATACATATTGGTAGGTGTGAGGGAGCTAGGATTACAGAGATGCGCTAGCAGTGCTAATTTCCGTTTTTCTATCTGGCTAGTGTTCGTGGTTGTAGCAGGTTGTAATTATTTTTATTTTCCAGATTACTACGAGCCCGTTTAGACATAAAATAAAAAATTCTTTTTTCCAAAAAAATTTCACTTTTTTTCCAAAATCAGCGTTTGTTCATAAAATTTCCAATTTTCACTTGAAGATGCATTTTGAAAAACTCCAAATAACTATTTTTCAAAATTTTCACTCAAACCACTCACAAAACTTCAAAAACAACCCAAAATTATATTCATGTTCAGACACAACTCTAAATTTTAAATACCATTTTCACTTGAAAAAAATTATCACATTTTTTTGGAATTTTACAATTTTTATGTCCAAACGCCCACTAGTTTTACTTATTATCTGCAACTACCTATAGTAATCTTTTTTCTGACCTCATAATGGTTAAATCTATTTTACATTGTCAAGTGTATCAAAGTTAAACTTTATAAATAAAGTTAAATCCACCAATTTGGGCAACTTAATAACCAATTGGAACGTCAATTTTATATTGAAGTTCATGGAAGTTGCGGCACTGAGTCCACTGCTGACTTTTGCTCCTTATCAGGTTGGCATTCGATCTTCATTATCATACGTTCACCGATTAATAATTCATGTAGACCAGTTCAAATAAATCTCTTTCATTCTTCTGGACGTTGAAGTTCTGATTATATATTGGATCGTTGAAACTAACTTACAAAACGAGTGGACATCTGAATTCATTATTTTGATCGTATACACATTAGAAAGTCTATCAGTTTTAGGCTAAAAGGATGGATGGAATGACGAGCACTGTCTTATGCGCTCACTGCTATTTCCTTCTTTCTGCCCATCGAATCCCATATATTCATTAATTTAGCTTTTCTGATTTCATCTTTTATTTAGGGAAAATTGCACTTTAAACCCTTGTGTTACAGGACTCGTGCATTTGAGTCCTCTAATCTCAATTTTGCGCACAACATAACTTTCCTTTATTTTTAATGCGCATTTAAAATTTTCTGTGATGCAAGTGTAAAAGGTAAAAACAAACAATCAATTAACTCATTAATACAATTTTCTGATCAGAATTCTTAAAAGCTGAAAGTTAAAGATTTGATGTAAATACTCTACTTTCCATGACAACTTTCATAGTATGTCTAATTAAAGTCGAAGATTTTATGTGCTCAACGGAGGACAAAATGCGGGAAGCGGAGGAGTACAGATACATCAATAAGGAGGTGTAAGAGGTTGTCTTTCGTGGGTCTTATATGAGGTAGAGGTATGCCAAAAAAGTATTGGGTAGAGGTGATTAGGCAAGATGTAGCTTTGCTTCAGCTGACTGAGGGACATTACCCTTGATAAGAAGGTGTGCAGGTCGAGGATTAAGGTTGTAGGTTAGTAGGTAGATGTGTTGTGTTTCCGAATATTTTCAATGTTACTAGTGGCAGTCTAGTATTCTGATATTGTAGATTTCTATCACTACATGTTGTTCCTTTTTGCCTTGTTTCCTTTTATCTTGTTCTCGTTATTGCTTGTTGATATTGCTCTTTTCTCATTTTTCCTCATGTCAAGGGTCTATTGGAAATAGCCTCTCTACATCCACTGTAGGAGTAAGGTCTGCATATTATCTATCCTCCTCGTACCCTACTTGTAGGACTATACTAGGTTTTTTTTTATATTGTTGTTGTTGCTGTAATGGAAATCTAAAGCACTAAAAGACGTTGACCATGACGTGGATGTCAAGTTGATAAAAATTGCTACACGGTTCGTATGTATTATTATATAATATCTATGAACGTGTGTTGCACGTTAATAATGGTACGTGATGATTTAAATATTTATTTATATAAAGGAACAATAAATGTAACGACCCGACCGGTCGTTTTGAGCTCTAGCGCATCGCTCAGCAGTTTGAGACCATGAGCAGCTTCACTTCAGGTATTATGACTTGTACGCATGGTCGGAATTGAATTTCGGGAAGTTCGGAGTTGATTTGGAAAGAGAATTCTCATTTCGGAAGCTTTAAGTTGAAAGAATTGACTACTATTGGATTTTTGAGTAAACGACCTCGAAATCGGGATTCGAAGGTTCGAGCAAGTTCGTATGATAATTTCGGACTTAGGCGTATGTCTCGATCGGGTTTTGGAAGACCCGAAAATGTTTCAGCACCTATTGTGGAAGTTAGTATTTTTGGAAGAATTTCATAAGTTTGGGTTGAAATGCATTTCAGTGTTATCAATGTTTGTTTGGGATTCCGAGTCTGGGAATAGCTCCGTATGGTGACTCTGGTGTTGGGAGAGCGATCGGAAGTGAATTCGGAGGTCCGTGAGTCATTTTGGAGTCATTTGGCTAAAGATAGAAATTTGAAGGTTTTCGAGAAGTTTGACCGGACGTGAACTTTTTGATATCGGTGTTGGAATCCAATTCCGGAAGTTGGAGTAGGTCTGTAATGTCGAATGTAACTTGTGTGCAAAATTTGAGATCAATTGGACGTGATTTGATAGGTTTCGACATCGAATGTAGAAGTTTGAAGTTCTAAAGTTCTTCTAAAATTCATTAAGCTTGAATTGGGGTGCGATTCATGATTTCGATATTGTTTGATGTGATTTGAGGCCTCGAGCAGGTCCATGTTATGTTATGAGACTGGTTTGTGTGATTGGAGGGGGCCTCGGGTGTGTTTCGGGGTGGTTTCAGATCATTTCAGGCTATTTTGCAATAGCTGATACTGGTATCTGGTGTTGTTCTTCGCGTTTGTGAGGATCCTCCCGCGTTCGCGAAGAAGGATTTGACTTCGGGGACTCTGTTCTTCGCGTTCACGAAGAAGGAAATTTCTATTGCACTGGTTTGACTTTGAAGACTCATATCTCGCAATCTATAAGGAATTTGAAGATGATCCAAAAATGAAAGTTGTAGCTCTTTGTGTCTAGTTTTCAGAAAAGTAACCATTTGTCATTTGTAGTTTTGTACAAAAGGTTATGTCTATTATACTAGAGGTTATCTGAGAAGAGTTTGGAAAATACTTTTTGGGAATTTTCTTCTTCGCGAACGCGATGGGGGTCTCGCGAATGCAAAGAAGAGTTGTCTGGGCAGTGTATAAGTGTAAAGAAATGGGTTTGGCTCATTTCATCTCATTTCCTCTATGGGAGCCGACCTAGGAGCGATTTTGGAGCTCCATTTTCATCATCCATGTCAAAGTAAGTGATTCCCACCTATTGCAAGTTAATTACTTGGATTATATCTAGATTTTAACATGGAAAATCATGTAAATTAGTAGAAATTTTAGGATTTTGAAGAAAACCTAGGAAATTTGTATTCTTGGATTTTGACCACGATTTTGGACATGAAATTGAGAGCCAATTATATATTTGAGTTCGTGAAGTTGTGGGTAAACTTTATCTTCGAAAGATTTCGGAATCGGGTACGTGGGCCCGAGGGTGATTTTGTCAATTTTTCAAGCGGAGTTAGAATTTTATATAAATTGAATTGTTATGAGTATTAGGGTGTATTTTCATTGATTTGCCCGTTATTTGGCTAGTTTTAGAGCGTTAGGGCATCGATTTGAGTCGTCGAAAGGGTCTTGGAAGCCGGTTATTGAACTTCGGAGCGAGGCAAGTCTCCTTTCTAACCTTGTAAGAGGGAATTGTCCCCATAGGTAAAATAATTGATTATGTGCTCCTATTTGTGGGGGCTACGTATGCACGAGATGACAAGAGTCCGTGTGTATCTACTATTACATTTAAGTCTGGGTAGTCTAGGACCCAAAAACATGCTATACCTGAAATATTTGTAATCTTATTGATAACTGAAATTGCCTAAATCATATTGAATTAGTAAAAGAATTTCTAAAAAGGGTTAAACCTCATTTTCTTATATCGTTAGAAGAGAATTGACTTCTCCTTGGATTAATGTTTCTTGATGAATTCTTAATTGATTGTTTGAATGTGTTTATCTATGAGTACCTGCTTCGCACGTATGATTCGCAAGCGGGGTAACAGATGCATCTATGGTTCGCGCCATTCGACCCTCAGGCAGTGCACAATTTAAATATTTGTTGGATCGGGCTGTACGACCTCGGCATGATTTGTGCATGCTTGTAATGCTTACTTGAGATTTACAAATTGATATTGCCTCTCTGGTCTGAGATAAATTGATAAATAATTGATTATGAATTTGGAGACTTCTAAATATAAAAATGAATGTTTACTTGTTTCTTGACTTACTTGAGTTTACTGCCATTTTTAATAAATCCATGATTATTCGCATTATTAATATATTATTATTGGACCACTAGTAAGTGTCGAAGTCAACCTCTCGTCTTAACTTCTTCGAGGTTAGACGGGATACTTACTGGGTACACGTTGTTTTTGTACTCATACTACACTTGCTGTGCATTTTTGTTGCACGGGCACATGTATGTCTAGTGGCCTAGTTTGGCGCAGCGACATGGTTGATACGGAGACTTAGGTGACTGCACCTCTTAAGACAACCCGCAGCCAGCAAAGTCTCCTTCAGAGTATTATACTGTATTTTCTTTTCTGCCCAATTTGTATTCCGGACAGTTGTTGTATTACATTATTTCCTAAAAATTGCTCATGCACCTGTGACACCGGGTTCTGGGATGATAATGGGGTATTCTTGTTAGGACCAAAAAAATCAGGTGTCATGCGAAAGTTAGCAAAGCAAACCTTGAATGACGATAAATCATACAACAAGGAGAAATATACCAAAAGAGAGACAAACATATAACGTGGTTCGGTCAACTGACCAACATCCACGGTGGAGATAAGCAATCTACAATGTAAAAGAGAGTACAAAATATCGATAGAACAACCTTACGAAGAGGCAAACACTAGTGACACACTAACACTTGTCCCGTAAAGTTCTCCCCCCTAAACACAACTCTCAATGTGGCTACATTGTGGATGCTGTTGAATAAGAAGGACAAATCTTCAATTTATAGTACTCCAAACCTTTTTCTACAAGAAAATGGACTAGCCAAATATGGAAGAATTATATTCTCCCTCTAGGAAAAGAAAAACCCAATAATGGTTAATATGTTGTCCTTTCCTTCATGAGATAGGAAAACTAATTGTGGTAAGAAAATCTGGACAAACACCTAACAATTCTCTCCCTTGGTCAGAATTTTCTGACAAAATAAACTTGATCCACCTTCTTCACATAGCCTTCAGCATGTCACATCTCCAAATCTCCACTATAAAGTTTATCTCAACGTGCGTAGCACACCGGTCAAATTTTTCAGACAAAAATCATGATTATCGTCAAATAGGTTGCGGGTAGAACTAAACCCGCCAAGATGAACCTGTCTTGAACCTTGCTCTGATACCACTTGTTAGGACCGAAAAACTTAGGTGTCATCCGAAAGCTAGCAAAGCAAACCTTGAACGACGATAAATCATACAACAAAGAGAAATATACCAAAAGAGACACAAACATATAACGTGGTTCGGTCAACTGACCTACATCCACGACGGAGATGAGCAATTCACTATATAAAAGAGAGTACAAAATATCGAGAGAACTGTAAGCACGTGATTTTTGCCCTATATGAGAATTACTCCCAAAAAATTCAAAAATAAAATAATTTTCTTTGGTGTGCAATTTTGTGATATTTTGTGATATTTTGAATAATTATTTGTATTTGTCTATGCGTGTTTATTTGCTAAATTAATAAAAAAATACAAAAATATGTCGCATTTTGCATGTAGGATTTAATTCTACAATTGTTGGTAATTAAATTTGTTTTACAAAAATTAAAAAACTACAAAAATAGGCATCGTTTGCATTTTTAGCATTTAATGTCCAAATATACAATTTTATGCTTAATTATTACTTAATTGGGCGTTAATTGATATTGGGAGTTAATTTGCGCTTTTATAACTTAATTTAATTCTTAATAATAGTTTAAGTATTTTTATAATTTAGTTTTAGAGAAATAAAAGAAGAAAAGAGAGCGAAAATATAAAGAAAGTCCTGGTCAGAAGGTCTTTCTTTGGACCGTAATGTGGGTTTTTTGGATAGGCTTAGAAAGAAAGGGTATTAAAGGCTCAAAAACAAATCAAATTTGGGGTTCAAAATTACAACCTTCGAAATCATATTTGTTTACAACAAGCACAACCTTTGCCCCAGTTTCTTGCTTGGGGATTATTTATTACTATATATATTTTTTAAAATTTTTTGTTACACTATGCACACCATGCACACTATGCACCCTATGACCGAGCCGTGAGGCGCCTACGTATCCTCTTTGAGGAATCAGGTCAAACGTAGTTCCCAATTCCTCTTTTTTCATTTGACTTTCTTTTGTTTTTTTGTTATCATTTTTCTTTTCTTTTCCTTTTTTCGTTTTTTTTTTTTGATTTTTTTTTTATTTACCTTCCAGGCTCGTATTTCCTAGTCGTTGTTATTGATTCCGAATGAGGGGTATGAAAGAAAATAAATAAGGCTCAAAAGGGGTAACGAAGGATAAAGTGTTTAGGTAGCAGAACAAAATGCCTTCGTCATTCCAGTCTTCAAAACATGCCAAGTGCAAACAACACAATTGAACATAGATTTATAGTCTCTTCCGATGGTGCTGGACTTGACAATTATGTTAAACACTTGCTTTTTCATTTGTCATTTCTAAAGCACTGCTGGGCGACACTCTCACTCTCATGAACGACCCTCATGCCAATTTGGCGAATCTTGCATTTAACGGTTTTCTTTATGTTTTACTTGCCCCAGTTCCACATGACTCGGGCTTCAAATAATCTCAAACCGTTCTTATTTCCTTTAAATGCTTTGATCACCTTCCCAGGGTTTTATGATTAACTTTATAGACTTAAGCCCAAACTGTGTGCGCATGTCATGTCACTAGAATCGGCACTGAACAAAAATGATAAAAGGACCAAACAAAGAGATGACTGGAAATAAAGAAAGACCGGATTTTGTATTAGACTACCGGTGAAATGGTTTAAATAACAAAACAAACAAAACAATCCAGAACAAAATCCTAAAACAAACTGGACAAGACAATATCCGACTTATAACCCTAATAATCCAAACAACATAAATGTCAACAAAATAAGCCACCACAAGCTTCTCTCTTGTTAACCAAGGAACAGAGCGTCCTTCCACTTTATCAAGACTGGCATCTTAGCCACTGAGCTTTGCATCGATACTGTCGAATTTGTCTCATAAAGTTTAATATAGGAATTGTTGGTTGTAATGTTGTTAGAATTGATTTTAAGTTCAATATGATTGAAGTTAGAAATCTAAATATACTTGTTTGTTGTAGTTGTTGAATCCGAAAATAGGATTGTTTGTTGCTAAAATATTGTTCAATCAAATTTTAGTTGTTCTTTGTTGTTCAATTTGTGTTCATGTGATTTGTTGTTGAAATGTTGTTAAAATCGTGTTCATGTGATATTGTTGTTATGATGTTCATCCGTGTTCATATTGTTGTTTGAACATTGTTAGAAATTGATCATATTGTCTATATTTTGGTTAAGTTTGATTAATTGATGTGTTATAGCTGATGGGTAGTTTGGTAATTTATAGTACTTTCGGGGGTAAAATAGTAATTTGTAATAGGGTCAGAGGGGTAGTTTAGGAATTGTACATTTTGTAATTGTTTATATGAAGCATGGGGGACCAAATAACAACAATGAGACACATTTTTTTTTATCAATTTTCATAATAAAATAAACTGGGTTTCAAAGGTTGAAAGATGACCAACAAACTCAAAAATCAAACAACCCATATATTCTAGCCAAAAGATTTATAACCTCAAAACAAAAAGGCCAGCTTCCTTTCCCCGTTTGACAAATGCAACCAAACGGCTATTTTTGCAAATGTGCCCCCTTCCAAATCTCACATGAATTTTGAGGCCGGGGAGGATTATTTTGACACTTTACAAACTTGTCCGTTCTTTTACGAAAATAACCTTTTGACGATTGAAAGATACTCTAAGGCTATTTCGGCAAGAACGGTTTTAAGACGCGGTCGAAGCTGGCTCGGCTTTATTTTGACCAAAAATTCAAATGGTATTCACCTAACCGCTGACTCTTTGTTGTTTTTTTTTTTTTTCAAATTACAATAAAAACCGGGTGTTGTAAACACGGCCCTTCAGCACCTCGGGGACGAAGATTTTTAAGGCTGTGTGGGTCAACTAGACCAAAAATCCTAAACATGACCCAAAAGGTGGCTGTTTATGCAAAGTCAGCCTTCCGGCGTCCCTTTCGGGAACATTCGGCTATGTCTTGATAAAACAGCGTCACCCGACTTCTTTATGACAAAATTAAAATTTGACATGTTTTTTATTGGCTATTTTTAGCAAAAGGGGAGGTTGGACACCACTAGACTTATTTATGACAAAATAAAAAATTTTGACACGTTTTTTATTTATTTTTTGGTTTTTGACTATTTTAGCAAAAAAAAGGGGGTTCGACCCGATGAGGGTTGCCTACGTATCTCGCATCCGGTGAGAATCAAACCCGCTTAGTTCGGGTAAATTAACCGAACTATTTTAAAACATGACTCTTTTCCATTTTTATTTTTTCCTGGCAAGACAATCTATTTTCCTTTTCTATTTTTGAAAAAGACAAAATAACGATTTTTTTTTCATTTTCAATAAAACAATCTATTTTCCAAAAATAAAAGACTCTTTTTTTCTATATTTTTTAGTAAAACAAAATAAAATATTTTCCTCTTCTTTTTTTCAAAATTTCGGCAGAGTTTCGCCAGTAATTGGTCATTGATTTTTTCTAAAATAATCAATTAACTCCCTAACTGATATATTCCTTTTCCCTTTTTTTCTCTTTTTTTTTCCTTCAATTTTCCCAACATTCCCGAGATTCAGAAATCGGTCAACATGCAAGTTCGAAACAAATATATGTACAGAGCAAGTAGGATGCATCAGAATGGTCTTTTCATTTCAGGTTGCTAGTCCTAGACGGACCCAACCCCTGTGTTGAGTCCCCTAAGTCAAATGCAACGTGATGCAAATAAGCGTTCCTACTAGGGATCCGGCATGAGGTTTCGTTATACTAGGTTTATAACCTGGGTATATGTTCTAGACTGTGTACCCGAGCGGACAACTCGAGTCGAGGAGGGGGCAACTTACCGGGAACCAAAAGGCCATCCGGCTTCGTAACTTGTCCGACCTCTTTCTTATTTCAGGGTATAACACTAACAGAATAGGGAGTCTCAACCAGTAAGCACATCCCCGGAGGTGAATACCAAACTACCCATCAGCTATAACACATCAATTAATCAAACTTAACCAAAATATAGACAATATGATCAATTTCTAACAATGTTCAAACAACAATATGAACACGGATGAACATCATAACAACAATATCACATGAACACGATTTTAACAACATTTCAACAACAAATCACATGAACACAAATTGAACAACAAAGAACAACTAAAATTTGATTGAACAATATTTTAGCAACAAACAATCCTATTTTCGGATTCAACAACTACAACAAACAAGTATATTTAGATTTCTAACTTCAATCATATTGAACTTAAAATCAATTCTAACAACATTACAACAAACAATTCCTATATTAAACTTAAACAAGATTATGAGACAAATTCAAGAAATAATCATAAATGATAAACAAGAAATCAAACTATACAAAATTCGGATTCAAGACCATCCAAACAAAGTATGAACATGAATGAATCTATTTTAACACAACAAACATGACGGATTAAACGATTAAATCAATATATTTCCTTTAACACAACTAAATTCTTTTAGACAAATAACAAGATCGACGAATAAACAATTATGAACTTAAGCTTGAACTTAACAATATTAACAATTTCTAACAATACATAAACTCATGAAACAAATTGAAGAAATAGTTAATTAAATTTCAATTTGAATCTAACAAACATCAAACTAACAAATATTCACTTAAACAATAATACAAACATGAAATGAATATGAAAACAACTAATTAAACTTCTATTTTGAAATCTGAAAATTAATTTAACAAAACAACATGAACACACTAGAAAATTATTTCAACGATGAATCAACGAACAAGACAAGATTATCATTTAACGATTTTGGATCCGCAAAATATCCAACAAAAATATGAACAAAAATAAAACTTAGAACAACTAACCTAAGATGAACAACGACGAACTTTGATTGTAAACAAATCTGTCCGAGCCTCGATCAAAGCTCGAACGAAGGACGACGAAGACGAAGAAGAAGTAGAAGCAGCCCGCAGCTACTGTCGCGACGAGCAGCTGCAGCAGTCCGTCCAACACCTGCTGCGACGAGCAGCAGCAGCACGACATCGAGAAGCAGAAGCAGCGGCGAAGGAAGGAGGAGAAGCAGCGGCGACGAAGGAGCTTTGTCAACGGACTATGGTGAAGCAATGGCGTTTGGTCGACGTTGAACAGAAGCAGCAGTGGGGTGTCGAGCAGCGGCAGTGTCGACGCGTTCCAGCAGCAGCTGGAAGAAAACGAAGCAACAGTGGCATGACGACGATAGTCGTTTGGAGTGAAGAACGAAGAAGAGCAGCCGCTGCGTGTGTGCTTTTTCCGTTGTATATGTGTGTGTATGTGTTGACGTGTGTGTGTGGCATGAGGGTGAGGGGGAAAGGGCAGCCATGGTTGAGCTTTTAGGGGGAAGCCATTGATGCTAAAGAGAAACTTTGGAGAAGAAGAAGCAAAAGTGGGGGGGGGGATGACTTAGGTCTTTTTAGGGTTTTTTCTTCCTTTTTTTTTATTTTGTTTGTAAAATAATAGGGGTGTTGGGTTATGGACTGGGTCGACCCAGTTCGAAATGGACTGGGTCGTAGGGAAGGTTGGGCCATTTTTTGGGCCTGTGGCTTGAAATCGAAGAAGAGGCCCAATTCCGACTTTCTTTATATTTTCGCTCTCTTTTCTTCTTTTATTTCTCTAAAACTAAATTATAAAAATACTTAAACTATTATTAAGAATTAAATTAAGTTATAAAAGCGCAAATTAACTCCCAATATCAATTAACGCCCAATTAAGTAATAATTAAGCATAAAATTGTATATTTGGACATTAAATGCTAAAAATGCAAACGATGCCTATTTTTGTAGTTTTTTAATTTTTGTAAAACAAATTTAATTACTAATAATTGTAGAATTAAATCCTACATGCAAAATGCGACATATTTTTGTATTTTTTTATTAATTTAGCAAATAAACACGCATAGACAAATACAAATAATTATTCAAAATATCACAAAATTGCACACCAAAGAAAATTATTTTATTTTTGAATTTTTTGGGAGTAATTCTCATATAGGGCAAAAATCACGTGCTTACAGCTGCCCCTCTTTGCCCGAAGACACGAAGGGTTTTCGTGCAAAGATAAAGCGAGCGATTTTTGCCCATCCGAGTACTCCGTGTGAAGCATTTTTTTGAAAAGGATTTGACCGAACCTTTGCTTCAAAGGTTTCCTACATATCCTGGGCTAAACAGGAATCAGGTCAATGTAGTTCGGGAAATTTTGGTAGCTGGGAATACCGTGAGACTGCAATGTTACTGTTGTTGCATGCTATTACTACTGCTAACCGATCTCCTTGTTACACCCTTGCTTAAAAGAAAACAAGAAGCTAGGCTAGAGTACAATTTGTTTTTGTTGCCTTGCTTCCTTGTCTGCTTGCATTTCTTCCGGTGCTTTTCTTCTTTTGACACATATACTTGAAACGAGCGCCAGGATGAGTTATAAGAAGATGTCTTGAACACAAGACAAGGGGGAGAGAGAACAGATAAGAGAAAAATACACAGATACGAGAGAGAGAAACAAATCTGAAAATAAGAGAGAGAAAAGGGCTGAACATTTAAGAGATAAAAATTCCGAAAAATATTTAAGATTTCAAAATAAAAAAACCTAAAAAAAACATTCTGCTTTCTTTGTTTGAAATCAGAATTAATTGTTGTTTCATCAAAGCTGGAAGTTTTTTTTTTTTTTGGATTACTACTCCACCGGTCTGTTACTGGGTTGTTACTGTTGCTGGGCTATTGTTGCTGTGTTGTACTGATTTTACTGCTGCTGCTGATTCTCATATTCATTTTCTTTTGCTTCCAATATCAGGTACACAACTGAAAAGCTGGTTATTGTAATCCGAAATATGAAGCGTGAATACATATGAAGAATGAAAATTTGAAGTTTTAATTTCGTTTTTTTTTCTTTGTTCCTTTTGTTGATTGTATTTAAGCTATTTCATGAATTACTAAATAATAACTGGAATAAGAAAATAATATCATAAGTTAGTCTGTAATAAATCGGTTCGGCAAAATAGGTTAATTCACTAGTTATGAAGGCTTCAAGATTATAGGTTGATCATGAACAAGTAGCTAAATTTAGCTAAGACACGATTTTAAATTAAACATCGTAAATTAGGCATTAAGGCATGACTTGAGCTTAAACAATATTAGAAGAACGTTTAAGTCTAATAAACTTTCTAATAAGCTTTAGTAATTATGGTTAAATTTAGTTTCAAATGATTGTGAATAATTAATCTCAATAATATTTTTTTAAAAATAACAATGCTGAGTTTTAATCTAGCTATATTTGTTTATTTTGAATATTAGTTGTTGAATTTTTATTTAATTTATAATTTTCGAAATTAAGAATAAAATTCCTTTTTCATCAATATTTGTATTAACCAAGCAATTAGCGTGTCATGTTTTCTTAAATAATAATAATAATAAAAAAACGTAATTAATTAGGATTTTCTTTATTCATTTTAGAGACTAATTTTAAATAGCAAAATGTAGTCGCTTTAAGATTTATCCATTTAGGAAAATAAATGAGATGAGCCTCGCTTAATAAAATGTATAGATTGCGGGGCCCTCAATAAATGTACATTTAATTGCTTAGAATTAAGGAGGAGTCGTTTTAGCAAATTTCACGGCCCTACCCCAAAGTAATAAATCGCTAATTGCTTTAGGCGCGATATAATAATAATACATTCTTAAACACGGGTATGCATTTATGCGACCCAAATCCAAATCCCAAAACATTGAATAAAAATACGTTCCGGATCGTGGATGCATTTTATGTGACCCAATCCAAAGACATGTTTTTAAACGATGTTCACATTCTTTAAAAAATATAATAATGTAAGCGGTAAAAAGATAAAACTTGCACATGAGTCCATATTTGTATAAAATCAGATAATCAAGCCAGATATAACAGTTGAGCGACCGTGCTAGAACCACGGAACTCGGGAATGCCTAACACCTTCTCCCGGGTTAACAGAATTCCTTATCCGGATTTCTGGTGCGCAGACTGTAATACAGAGTCATTCTTTTCCTCGATTCGGGATTAAAATAGGTGACTTGGGACACCCTAAATCTCCCAAGTGGCGACTCTGAAATAAAGAAATAAATCCCGTTTCGACTGTCCTTTAATTGGAAAAAACTCCTGTACCCTCGCGAGGGGCGGAAAAAGGAGGTGTGACAGCTCTGGCGACTCCGTTGGCGACATTTTTATGAAAACCCAGAACCACTGGTTTGGGATTAGAGATTCGAGCTTAGATAAATTGTTATATTTGGCTTTATCTGATTTTTACATGTTTGAGCCTAATGTGCTAAATGCTGCTTTTACCGCTTTGATATTATTTGACTGTATATATAAACTGTGCCGAACCCTTCTCTCTTCACCTCCGGGGATGTGCTTACTGGTTGAGACTCCCTATTCTGTTAGTGTTATACCCTGAAATAAGAAAGAGGTCGGACAAGTTACGAAGCCGGATGGCCTTTTGGTTCCCGGTAAGTTGCCCCCTCCTCGACTCGAGTTGTCCGCTCGGGTACACAGTCTAGTACACTGACCCAGGTTTTGAATATAGAATAACGTGACTTCATGCCGGATCCCTAGTACATAGTGTGCATAGTGTGCATGGTGTGCATAGTGTAACAAAAAATTTAAAAAAAAATATATAATAATAATAAATAATCCCCAAGCAAGAAACTGGGGCAAAGGTTGCGCTTGTTGTAAACAAATATGATTTCGAAGGTTGTAATTTTGAACCCCAAATTTGATTTGTTTTTGAGCCTTTAATACCCTTTCTTTCTAAGCCTATCCAAAAAACCCACATTACGGTCCAAAGAAAGACCTTCTGACCAGTCTGCAAAAGATGCCAAGTCAGACAAATGAGAGTCTTACCGGCGAACATAACATTCTGTCCCACAGCAGAAAGGACTCTAATCTCCAGCAGAGAGAGTCATACCGGCAACACTCCAAATCCCCAGCTGGAAAGTGATACAAATGAGAGAGTCTTATCGGTGAAAATCTTCACGGACACCATAAGGCGATGAAAGCTGAGAGAAAAACCAAAATGAGAGAGACTTGATAGTGAAAACCCTTCGGGCACTACAAGTCGAATAAGATTGAGAATCAGATGGGGAATTGCCAATTGAAGGTCTTGAAAGACGATTGACGACGGAAGATAGGCCACAAATGCATGCCATGACCATTAGAGTCGGTGTCTGCGTTTGATAGGTTTTTATTTATAGTTTCTTTTGTTACAGAGTCATCTTTTTCATTTGTCTTTTATTCTGTTCCCTTTTTATCTTTTTCCTTTCATAGAAAAACTCCCCAATAGAGTCTGTCTGGTCAAAACAAGTGTGAATTGACTTCAAAATATGCCATCAGCTTTCCAATTATGCAAGATAAGATCTGACTAGTACATCCAAGTGGTATAGTCAGCGAGGAACAAACGCGAGGCCAGTGTCAAAAAAAGATATCCCCAGCAAAAGGGAATTGACAAAAGGATTGACAAGTGTCAAGAGGGATACCCTTGCCGAAATCAAAGGTTATAAACCTCAAGGCCAAGGCCCGTTGAACAAAGCAAGGAGAGCAGTGAGCATGATTTGGGGAAATTCATACTAGACTAAAAGGTCGGGGAAATGCCAGTTTCCGAGCTATGCCACAAAAGAAGAGGGATATCCCCAGCAGAAAGGGATTATCCCCAGCAAATAATATCATCCCCAACAAGTTGTGGAGCGCAGAGCAAGGAAGGAGAAAAGGAAAAGCCATCCCAGTAGGAGTATCACAACCAACCACCACGTTAACGATGTTCACATTCTTTAAAAAATATAATAATGTAAGCGGTAAAAAAATAAAACTTGCACATGAGTCCATATTTGTATAAAATCAAATAATCAAGCCAGATATAACAGTTGAGCGACCGTGCTAGAACCACGGAACTCGGGAATGCCTAACACCTTCTCCCGGGTTAACAGAATTCCTTATCCGGATTTCTGGTGCGCAGACTGTAATACAGAGTCATTCTTTTCCTCGATTCGGGATTAAAATAGGTGACTTGGGACACCCTAAATCTCCCAAGTGGCGACTCTGAAATAAAGAAATAAATCCCGTTTCGACTGTCCTTTAATTGGAAAAAACTCTCACGCACCCTCGCGGGGGCGAAAAAAGGAGGTGTGACAAGAACAACCTCACGAAGAGGCAAACACAAGTGACACACTAACACTTGTCCCGTAAAGTTCTCCCCCCCTAAACACTACTCTCAATGTGGCTACATTGTGGATGCTGCTGAATAAGAAGGACAGATCTTCAATTTATAGTACTCTAAACCTTTTCCTACAAGAAAAGGGACTAGCCAAATATGGAAGAATTATATTTTCCCTCTAGGAAAAGAAAAACCCAATAATGGTTAATATTTTGTCCTTTCCTTCATGAGATAGGAAAACCAATTATGGTAAGAAAATCTGGACAAACACCAAACAATTATGTATTAATTTCTAAACATTCTTTTAGTTATTTTGTAAAGATTATCTTTTACTAGACAAATTGAAGGAAAATCATAGTTTTCATAATTATTTAAATGAGAATTTAATTAAGTATTTATGGTTGGCTTGCCTGACAGCGGTGTCCGTCGCCATCACGACCCTTCGTGGATTTTGGGTCGTGACAACATGGTATCAGAGCACTAGGTTCACTTAGGTCTCACGAGTCATGAACAAGTCTAGTAGAGTTGCAGATCAGTACGGAGATGTTTGTACATATCTTCGAGAGTCTACAAGGCTTTTAGGAGAACTTCCCTTCTTGATTCCTCATCGTGCGGTTTGATTCCTTTGAGGCTTATTCCTTTTTTTATTTCCAACTCAATCTTATGCAACGTGAAGTGCTTGCTATATCGATCGAGAATTGAGAAATTGTAATGGTACTACAGATATGGTGCGGGATGTTCCTCCCTGCGTATTTGATTGGGCTACTATCGTCGCCTTGCAGAAGGTCGTTCTGTTGTTTCTGCTCAGTATCAGTATTACCTAAGGTTTTGAGATTTGGCATTAATTGTTATGATGATTCATGCGTTGCTATCGCACAATATTGGTGTAATGGTAGGATGCTTGTCTATGCGTTAAAGTAGTGAATGACTTGGAAGGATGTTTACTCAATGCAAGAATCAGAGATTTAGAATTTTATTTCCAGGAGAGGAGAGGCAATCGGGCTATGAATGTTCAAGTTTGGTTTGATGGAGTAACAAGACTTGGTATTTTCGAGCGTGGTGGAATTTTCATCTATGATGTGGTGTCATTGTCCTTGTTGAATACGTTAAGTTCGCTGGTGTTATGGTTTTCTTCAATTCGCCTTTGGGACAGAGTAGCATATGGGTTCTATGGTAGGATGACTACACTCCTTGCGATAAGTTTAGAGTGATTTGGGATTCATGGTGGACAGTGACTAGGTCTACAAGCTTAATTTGAAATATTGGCTAGCATTCCGGCAGGAGATTTGCTATGACGGAAAAAAGCTGCTTAATATGAAGAAGGATACAATATAACTTTGAATTGGAATATATTGTCGCACATTTAGTTGATGTCCACGAGGAGTGAATGGACTTGTGCTACCGGTGAATGAGCACGGGCTCAGGTGGTGTATCTCATATGAGTAGGTCAGTGATCGCGTGATTGATGAAGCTCCTGCAAAGGATTTTACTGGCTATTCGGTAAGAGGTCTAATATGTGAATGTTGCTAGAGATTCAGAGTGTTCATGAAATGCTAACGGAAGGATTTCGAGGAATCTGGCGGTTTAATTGCGCAAGGTCATGTCAATAAGAGATAAAGAATCTTGGTGGGTTCCAAAGTTGTGTAATCGTGGCTTCAAGCTAAGTGGGAGAGTCCCACCGCCTACGGTTGGGTAGCCTGGTTGCCTATTTGTGATATTTCTAGTTATTGGCATATTGATGGGTTACTGTGACTAAGGAAAGAGAACATTAGTGGTAATTTGAGCAAAGGAATTAAGGAATGTGTTCTATAGTTGGCATCATCGATTCATGTTCAGGCTTTGGGAAGACTCAGGAATTATGCTTCGCGTAGAAGTGAGTTGCAAGGAATGTGATTCGGCCGGGTTCTTCTTTGAGAGGGTGGTCATGTGCTAGCGGAGCCTTGCAGTTGATTATATTTGCGACCAAGTCAGAGTGGGTGACTCTCAATAACTGTCCTAGTGGGTTCAAAGTTTAAGGTGTGGTGCCTAAGGGTTTCGAGTCCATAGTATGATTGAGTATTGAGCTTTTGCAGCATATTATGGTAAGGAGATTGGAGTGTTCTATGTTATCTTCGGTGTGCGGTATAAATTGAAAGGAATGGAAAAAAATGACCTCAGATTCATAGATGAATCATCAGAATAAATGTACCTGTTAAGGATGCAAATATGTGCATAAGGAGGGTATGAGATCGTTCGTGAGAATTGAGACAGCGTGGTCTCGTGAAATAAGGTCACTCAGGATGAGTGCGGATTTGGGTTCGTGATGTTTTGAATGGGGCTACTATTATTCTAAGTCAATCCCAGAGTAAATTGGAAGAAGTAAAATCAGTCAGCAATGATTGAATTGGTATAATGGTGGCAACAATTAGTTCCTTCAGCGTGTTAAGTTATACACATGATTACAGTAATGCGTGCGAGGTTTGACGGTCGTCGTAATTGATTTTATTTGGAGGCTTTCGAGTTCTATGGCCTATTATGTGCAGATGGATCCCGGAAGAGTTATAGTGGTTTAGACCACTACTTGAGGTTGGTATTTTCTACGGTTATGAGAATTTAGTCATGGGTTGTAATGGTTCCCTTGAAATGAGTTAAGTAAAAGGCTTTTATATGATGAAGTGTTTACCCTATTAGTGGTTCAGGAGCTATGATGAAATTCTTGTATTCTTGCGCATTGTCATAATTAAGTATCGTGAGTAGCGTGGGATTTGGAAGTTGAGAATCAAGGTTGCGGTTCGGTGTTGACAAGGAGGTCACGGGCTCGGATGAGCAGGAAAAGAATTTAGATGTTTAGAGTAAGCTGGTATTATCTTCAGTGTCACCTGAGATCAGTGTCATGAGTAAGAGGTATTGTGTACTGACTTGCGGATCCTTGATTCGCTTTGCAGCATTTGTATGGCCAGTGGTATGGATGTGCAGAATAGTTACCTGGTGCAGAAGGCCAAGGGAGCACATCCCACGGAAAGATTGTATATGTGTGACATGTAGTCACTTAATTGATTGAGGATTTAAACCAAGTATGGAGATTGTGGTATTATAGCTAATTGAGAATTTATGCTTGAAGTGCGCTCGGTTCATTTGGCTGTGGAATGTGGAAGGTTGTTTTGGATTGGACGGTTGTTCTTGTGTTTTATGGGAAAAAAGGGTTATTATGGACCCAAGAAAGATTATTGGCCTAGTTTGGTACAATCAGAATCGGCTTGAGGTTTGTGAATGAATTTAAATATGAATATGGGCTCTATATCAGGCCGAATGTATTTATTTTAGCATAGCGCTCCTTATGGAGGAGTACTCGGACGTTGGATGTTATTTTGTCGTTGGCTATTTTATGTAATGCTATATTGTGTCGTGTGAGTTGCGAAATGGCTTGATAAATTTCTTGTGTGTTGAGGTTCCGTGTAGCGATGGTGTTATGTGAGAAGAATGGCTCTTGAGATTCAGATCATATATCGCAGTTCAGTTGTGCTTGAGTTTTTTAGCTTATGGCGCTATCTGTCTCCACAGGGATAGTATTATGCACTTAGCGTGCTTGTGGCCGATGTTCGATATTTTGTAGTAATGAGCGATTTTGCTTGGTGTGTATCTTCTTATGTGAATTTTATGTGTGGATCAGGTTGCACGCCGCGACAGTGTGATGTTAAGTACAGTTCCCTATATCTGTTTTTGTGTGTTTTGTTTTCCATTTTCTGAGGAAAGTTCATATTAGTTGCATGAGTTGAGTAGTCCTTTCCAGAGTTCGTTTTTCTTATGTATCATGTTCGCGCTTGTGGCATATTGGCATGTTATAGCATCATATGGGACTTTTGATCATGACCGGGGTGGCTTATTTCCTGAGGAGTTCGTACTTGGTGAGATGAGATTATTGGATCTAGGATCAGTGCATTCGGATTATATGAAGTATATTAAAGAGCAAAGATCATTATTTGGTTCAGAATGAGGTAATGGTTCTTGTCAGAAGTATAGACTCAATGATTTGTTGACTCGGCAGTTGGTTATGAATTTCTATACACCTCTTCTGTCGTGGAAGTATTGCGAGAGTTGAAACAAGACCAATATATATCATGACGTGCATTGTGAGCATCAGATTCGGGGAATGTCGGTTATTATAATTAGAAAATGTTATTATGGTCATTTGAATGATGTGGTGCATGGTGAGAATTCAGCAAAGGCATGCAGTCATGTTCTGGTACCTCGTGTAGTGATTGATACGGTGTTCATATATTGGAAGCAGGCCTGGCAGAGAATTCCGGATGTTGGAATTGGGCTCTAAGATTATTTGCTTGAAAAAAGGGAATATCTTCAGAATTGATCGAACTAATGTGCTTAACTAGGTTGTAGTAGCACAGGTAGGTGCATGAGGTGTTAAACAGTGATTTCGGACAACTCCAACAGTTCTTATCACGCTCGAGGAACGTATGTTTAAGTGGGAGAGAATGTAATGATCTGACCGGCCGTTTTGAGCTCTAGCGTGTCGTTCAGTAATTTGAGACCATGAGCAACTTCACTTCAGGTATTACGACTTGTACACATGATTGGAATTGAATTTCGGGAAGTTCGTAGTTGATTTAGAAAGAGAATTCTCATTTTAGAAGCTTTAAGTTGAAAGAATTTACTAAAATTGGATTTTTGAGTAAACGACCTCGGAATCAGGATTCGAAGGTTCGAGCAGGTGCGTATGATGATTTCGAACTTAGGAGTATGTCCCGATCGGGTTTTTGAAGACCCGAAAAAGTTTCGGCACCTATTGTGGAAGTTAGTATTTTTGGAAGAATTTCATAAGTTTGGGTTGAAGTGCATTTCAGTGTTATCAATGTCTGTTTGGGATTCTGAGTCAGGGAATAGCTCCGTATGGTGATTTTGGTGTTAGGAGCGCGATCGGAAGTGAATTCGGAGGTCCGTGGGTCATTTTGGAGTCATTTGGCTAAAGATAGAAATTTGAAGGTTTTGGAGGAGTTTGACCAGAAGTGGACTTTTTGATATCGATGTCGGAATCCATTTCCGGAAGTTGGAGTAGGTCCGTAATGTCGAATGTGACTTGTGTGCAAAATTTGAGATCAATCGGACATGATTTGATAGGTTTCGACATCGAATGTAAACGTTTGAAGTTCTAAAGTTCTTCTAAAGTTCATTAAGCTTGAATTGGGGTGCGATTCATGATTTCGATGTTGTTTGATGTGATTTGAGGCCTCGAGCAGGTCTGTATTATGTTATGGGACTGGTTTTTGTTATTAGACAGGGCCCCGGGGGCCTCGGGTGTGTTTAGGGTGGTTTCGGATCATTTCGGGTTGTTTTGCCTGATGCTGGTGTCTGGTGTTGTTCTTCGCATTCGCGAGGATCCTCCCGCGTTCGCGAAGAAGGATTTGGCTTCAAGGATTCTGTTCTTCGCGTTCGTGAAGAGATTCTCGCGTTCGCGAAAAAGGAAATCTCTGTTGCACACGTCTGACTTCGGAGGCTTATATCTCGCAATCTATAAGGAATTTGGAGATGATCCAAAAATAAAAGTTGTAGCCCTTTGTATCTAGTTTTCAGAAAAGTAAATCATTTAGCATTTTGATTTGTGTACAAAAGGTTATGTCTAGTATACTATAGGCTTTCCGGGAAGATAAAGAAGAAATTTGTGTTGCACATAGCTGACTTTGGCAGCTTATATCTCATAATCTATAATAAAAAAAAAATTGGGAGATGACCAAAACATAAAAGTTGTGATCTTGGTGTCTAGTTTTCAAAACATTAAACCATCTGTCATTTGGAGTTTTGTACAAAAAGTTATGTCCATTATACTAGAGTCTATCTGAGAAGAGTTTGGAAAACAGTTTTTTGGGAATTTTCTTCTTCGCGAATGCGATGGGGTCTCGCGAACGCGAAGAAGAGTTGTCTGGGCAGTGTATAAGTGTAAAGAAATGGGTTTGGCTCATTTCATCTCATTTCCTTCATGGGAGCCGACCTAGGAACGATTTTGAAGCTCCATTTTCATCATCCATGTCAAGGTAAGTGATTCCCTCCTATTGCAAGTTAATTACTTGGATTATATCTAGATTTTAACATGGAAAATCATGTAAATTAGTAGAATTTTTTGGATTTTGAAGAAAACCTAGGAAATTTATATTCTTGAATTTTGACCACGATTTTTGACATGAAATTGAGAGTCAATTATATATTTGAGCTCGTGAGGTTGTGGGTAAACTTTATCTTTGAAAATTTTTGAAATCCGGGCACGTGGGCCCGAGGGTGATTTTGTCAACTTTTCGAGCGAAGTTGGGATTTTATATAAATTGAATTGTTATGAGTATTAAGGTGTATTTTCATTGGTTTGCCTGTTATTTGGCTAGTTTTGGAGCGTTGGGGCATCGGTTTGAGTCGTCTGAAGGGGCTTGGAAGCCGGTTATTGGACTTTGGAGCGAGGTAAGTCTCTTTTCGAACCTTTTAAGAGGGAATTGTCTCCATAGGTGAAATAATTAGTTATGTGCTCCTACTTGTGAGGGGCACATACGCACGAGGTGACGAGAGTTCGTGCGTAGCTACTATTATGTTTAAGTCCGGGTAATCTAGGACCCAAAAGCATGCTATACCTAAAATATTTGTAATCTTATTGACAACTGAAATTGCCTAAATCACATCGAATTAGTTAAAGGAATTTCTAAAAAGGGTTAAACCTTATTTTCTTAAATCGTTAAAAGAGAATTAACTTTTCCTTGGATAAATGTTTCTTGATGAATTTTTAATTGACTGTTTGAATGTGTGTATCTATGAGTACCTGCATCGCACGTATGATTCGCGAGCGGGGTAACTCTATTATTTATATTTGACTGCGTCGCACATATGATTTGCGAGTGGGGTAATAAATGCATCTATGGTTCGCGCCATTCGACCCTCTAGCAGTGCACAATTTAAATATTTGTTGGATCGGGCGGTACGACCTCGACATTATTTGCGCATGCTTGTAATGCTTGCTTAATATTTACAAATTGATATTGCCTCCCTGGTCTGAGATAAATTGATAAATAATTGATTATGAATTTGGAAACTTCTAAATATAAAAAAGAATGTTTACTTGTTTCTTGACTTACTTGAGTTTACTGTCATTTTTAATAAATTCATGATTATTCGCATTATAAATATATTATTATTGGACCATAGTAAGTGTCGAAATCGACCTCTCGTCTCTACTTCTTCGAGGTTAGACGGGATACTTACTAGGTACACGTTATTTTTGTACTCATACTACACTTGTTGTGCATTTTTGTTGCACATGCACATGTATGTCTAGTGGCCTAGTTTGGCGCAGTGACATGATTGATACGAAGACTTAGGTGAGCTGCATCTCTCGAGACGACCCGCAGCCAGCAGAGTCTCCTTCAGAGTATTATATTGTATTTTATTTTCTGTCCAATTTGTATTCCGGACAGTTGTTGTATTACATTATTTCCTTAAAATTGCTCATGCACTTGTGACACCGGGTTCTGGAATAATTATGGGGTATTCTGTATTAACTTCTAAATATTTTTTTTATTTATTTTGTAAAGATTATCTTTTACTATCCAAATTGAAGGAAAATTATAGTTTTCGTAATTATTTAAACGAGAATTTAATTAAGTATTTATGGTTGTCTTGCCTGACAGCGGTGTCCAGCGCCATCACGACCCTTAGTGGATTTTGGGTCGTGATAATAAAATTTAATTAATGAGAGAAATTTTATGTATAATAATACAACAATCATCTAAATGTCAAAAAATATTTACATTAGCATAATCCATGAATTTAAAATAAAAGGACATCATCAAAACTTACGCAAATGTCAGTTTTGTCATGGTAGTTAGATAATTATGTGTTATCGTTTAAAAGTATTTAATGTGATGGTATCTTAACGAACACTTCTTTGTGGACAATATTTTTTTTGTGTATGTTTCCTCCTAATGCTTTGGTTGCTCTGCCTTAACCAAAACTCTTGTTGTCGGTCTTGATATCCCTCTTGAAAGTGCAACATATAATTATTCGTGTAAGAAAATATATTGCGGTAAATATAGTTCAATATTTAGGATATTTGTGGTTGTGCTTTATTTGTTATATTTGCAAAATATAAACATACTAAAAATTATTCACACGAATTTAAAAGGATATTCCTTAGTTTTAGAAGACGAAAGTTGAATTCAGGGATAAGAATATACTTAGAAGCACATTGGCCATTATCATAAATTTTGCATGTATGATGTTATTTTTAAAACTTCTATATATCATTTGTGTGCTATTACATAAGCTATTCGGCGTATCTAAGTTTTTCAGTAGCATGACAGACATAGTTTTTTTTCAAAATTAACCTATATACAATGGAAGATCAATTTTAACTTAGTCTATTATATATACGGTGAGACTAACATACGTAAGAAATAATAAACTTGAGAACAAATATGTATGGTAAAAGGCCATTTGGTATTAAAGTATTTAAGTATTCTTTTTGGTAGTAATTATTGGTATTATTTTCTGCTGAGTCAAAAACTGAAAAATATTTTATTTTTATTATAAAATTTTCAATCAACCTTTTATTTAGTTGATCAACATATTCATTTCTGCTAGCTAAGATATCTTTTTAATTCTATCATGCAATTTGCACAAATTGCGTTTTAATCTAATAATAGAAGTATTTCTCTTATTAAATGCACTACTATTACCATTGGGATTGATAACCAAGTGTTCAGAAAAAACCAGATCATATTTTATTGGATGCTCTTATCCGTTTCTGATACGAAGCAAGAAACACTGAATACTGGATCTGTTCTTACTTTATATTTCTTGTCAGTTGAATTTTTTTCCATTTGAGGCCAAAAGTATAACTTTGAAAAGCTAGCTTTTACTGTATCTGCTTTTGTTGATTTTGGAACTACTGGTAGTACTTGACAAAATCACCTCCCATACCATTAATTTTCCACCAAACAGTTCATTAATAAGAACTCCGGGCAATTATTTTGATCGTTTGGAACTTTACCATAAGTGCTTCATCCCATATTATCAATTTTGCTTTTTTATAAATTTAGCACCACTGCTTTGCTTTGATATATTTATGATGGTTATTTAAGTTGTTTGAAGAAGTATATCAAATCTAAAGCGGATGGCATAATAAAATTGTTGTTGGTATACCATGTTGTTGATAACAGTGTCATGCCTCTTGATATGATATTTGCAAGTAATGTATGACATTGAAATATTATTTCGATTCCGCCTGAGGTATCTACAAAGAACAATCTTGTTATACCAGAGTCGACTCTTTATAATATAGTCTTGAAAACTTGTTCTTGGTTAGGATTAGCTTTGATTGTGCTTCCTTAGACACTTGTATAGCTTTTTGATTTTTAATAATATACTAACCTTTTTACTTTGTGTTCTAACAATCTTTTATAGAATAAATTTATGTATCCTAAGATTTTTTTTTAACTTGAATAAAACTTTTTATTCATATGATGAATTTAGAAAAGTAATTGAATTGGATTCTCTTGCTAAATAATCAATTTAAAGATTTAATTATTTGGTTTTAACATAAAAAATAATTTATTTTATGTTGATTATCTTAATATTAGTTCATCTCTTATTTTGAATATTTAATCTTAATTATATTTTTATACACTATAAATTTTGTTTTCAAAGAGTAAAAGATTGATATGACATTTCACTTTTAGATCTTTATGTTTGTAAAATCATTAGTGATATTGACACTTACCAACTATTTTTTTCTCTATCTCACATATTTATATTCTTAAATATTTTCTTTGTTGTTGTTCAATAATTGGGTATGTATTGATAGTGAAAAAGAGCTACACATAGAATGTTAGACTGCTGACATGGCATAACACGTAAGAGCAATAATATAGCAACACGTGGCAGTCTTATTTGATAGAGTAAGAAAAGGCATGGGAAGAAACACCCATGAGACAATACCGGGCCTAATGGCTGGCAAAGAATGAATAAATAATAGAAAGAAGGAAAGATACATGGACCAAAAAGAAATAAGGAAGGGGGAATCGTAATAGATGTAAGGTATTTATAGCAATAAATGCATCGGTTATGAGAATCCAAAATAGAGGGCAATCAATATCATTAATGCCCATAATTAGCACAAATTATGGGGGGAAAACCGTTACTATTGTACATTCCTATATAAAGGCAGAGTTTATTTGTAAAGACACATCTGAGATAATATTGAAATATACACTTTACTTTTCTGCTTTCTCGAAATTCTCTGCTTTGATCCTGCAATCAATTACTTCCTTATTTATTTTTTTGTTATTTTCCTTTGATACTGTTGAGAAAGTGAAGTAAAACTTAGTTATCAAAAGCCCGTTTTCTTCTAAAATTAGTTTTTGACCGAAAGATATATTTTTCGTTAAACAAATTGGTTCCATTACCGGGAATCTGATAATCTTTTCACTTTCTAAATTTATTTTTTTGTCAAACAATCATGTCGACTGCCAACGACAACAACCAACTGAACCAATTGAACCAACAAGAGGGTGGAACTCCAATCCCTTCACCTAAAAATTCTCCTCAACACTCTCGAGAGGGGTCAGCTCAAAGATCAATATCACATACGAATAATCAACAAGGGGGCAAACAAACTACCGAGGACACATTAAAACAGCTAATTCCAGAACACGTCAACAATGCCCTTCAAGCTTTCGTCAGTGGATTGCCAATTGTGCCACCAACCCCACCTCCAAACAACACTGCAACCATAAAAAACCCACGCTCAGGACTTGCTAATTCGGGTGGTGGAGGAACTCCCAACGAATCTGGCGATGGAAGGTCAGGTACCCCAAATAATTTTGATTTACAAAATTTAGTACTAACTTTGCAGAAGCATCTCAAGGAGCAGAATTATCGCATAGAACAAATACCTGGTGTGCCTCCCATGATTAAAGGAGTGGAGATTGACAATTATTTACAACAGCCCTAGAAGCCAAGTGCCGCTCCCTTGCCGATTCTAAAAAAGTTTAAATTGCTCGATATTCCGAAGTATGATGGAACAACCAACTCACAAGATCATGTAACTACGTTTACAACTGGCGTGAAAGGCAATGATTTATCCAAGCAACAAAGCTGGTCAAAAGAATTGGCGAAACACTCACAAAAGGAGCACTAACATGTATTCTCTTTTACTAAAAAATTCTATTGATTCTTTTGTTGAGCTTGCAGATTCATTTATAAAAGCACACTCGGGAGCTCAAAAAGTTGAGAAGAGGATGAAAGACATCTTCAAAATAAAACAAGGAGATACGGAGCTGTGAGCACGTGATTTTTTCCCTATATGAATTACTCTCACAAATTCAAAACAAAATAATTTCCTTCATTATTTGCAAACTCCATAGATTTTTGTAGCATTTTTGTTAATTGTTTGCATTTGTCTGCGCATGTTAATTTTGTTTAAATTATGAAAAATACAAAAATATGTTGCATTTGCATTTAGGATTTAACTTTGCATTTTTAATTTAGTTGCTTTACAAAAAATGGAAAAAATAGTTTATTTTTACTTTTTAATTTTAGTCTTGAATTTTGGTAGTTTTTCCTTTAATTTGGTATTTAATTATTTGTGGTAATTGTTATTTAGAGTTAGTTAATTTAATTTGATAGGATAATTTGATTAGGAATTAATTTAGGTTTATTTTTAATTTTAATTTGAAAGAAAAAAAAATGAAAAGAAAAAGGAAAACAAATGAGGGAAATCAATTTAGGCTAATTCCAATTCAATTCCTCCAGGCCCAACGGATTTAAACACCAGTACCCGTCTAGTCCAGCCCAGATCCGCCCCTAACCCGGTCCAATCTCGCCCAGGAGTAAAACGACCCCGTTTTGGTGATCCCTGCTCTGAGCCGTTCGATCTCGATCAAATCAACGGTGGGGAACTGCTTTACTTGGCAATATAAAAGTGTCTGAAAGTGTTACCCCCCCCCCCCCATCTCACTCGTCTCTCTCAATCACCTCTCAGAGACAAACCCTAGAGGGCCGCCCTTAAAAACCTTGCCATCTCCGGCGGCGGCGCCACTCTAAACCACCCCAAACTAACACTCCAGAATCCCCTCACTCCCCTCTTTCCAAATCCTCACTCTGTTCCCCTCGAATATGCTTAGAGCTTCTCGAATCTCAAATCTAGGGTTCGAGACCTAGAAGTCAAAGCCGAATTCATTCATGCAAGGTTAATGCTCCTGTTTCTCATGAGTTTTAGGGCCGATTTTATCACGAAATAGCGTCATTCGCTTGTTCTTGACAAAGAACAAGCGATTGTCATTATTTGGAGATTTAAATCGGAGGGTCAATCTTGAGGTCGAGCCTGAGTCGGTGAGTTTCTTTACTTCCTTTTGTTTATTCTTCTATTTTTCTTAGCTTCCTTTCCTCTTCTTTTCTTCTCTTTCTCTCTCGTTACATAAACTAAAACTTGGACAAGTTTTTAGCTAAGATTGATTATTGTCTGTTTTGTTCCTTTTCAGTCTTTCTTTTTCAAGTTTTGTTCTATGATTTTTCTTGCTTGGTCTGTTTAATTCGTTTGTTAACAGCATAATTAATTTCTGAGTTCACTTTGTTTGTTTGGCTATTTAGTTTAACTAGGTTTATATGATAATTTAGTCCTTTAGTTTAGGTTTTAAGTTTGGTGGAATTGTTTAGTCGCTTTCCTACTGCTGGCCATAATTTGCTCATCTTGGTTTGATTCATTTTTGCCATTTGGGCTCTGAATTCGTTTCAGAATTTATTCCAAGGAATTCGAATCGATTTTTTTTAGCCCAAGCCTGGTTTTACCATTGGGTCATTTGACCCATGACCTATTTGAGGTCCTGGGGGCTAATAAACAGGGTGCGAGGGGTAAATTAGGAATTGTAGGTAAGAGAATCATTTGTAACAGCCTAAGAAAGCTTCTAGGAAGCTGGGTTAGGGGTTAATTTGAAAGTTCAATTTCTGAATTAAGGGTATGGGAGCTAAAACAAAAATATCAAAAGGTGCAAAGTGCAAAACATAGTTCATTTCTGCAGCCCTAATGACTTGCCTATAAAGGCACCCTTACTTGACATTCAAGGGGGATTTTTTTTAAGAGAAAAATTCCTAAAAAACTAAATCTGCTGGCTCAAAAGAAGAACATTGAATTCTCTTCTTTTCTTAGTAAAACTGATCCAAAATTGAGTCCTGATTTCTGTTTTCTTAGCTCCTCTTGTTTATCTATAATTTTTGAAAAATCACAAGTACTTATCTGGATTGAAGATGGTCTGATTTTGGATTTTAAAGCTGGTTTTGAACTGCTGTGAGTTACTGTTCCATTGTTACTGCTGGCCACTATTTTGCTGCTTTTCTACTTCTTCCTCACTTCTTTTTCCTTTCAATTTCCAGGTATATATCTCTGATTCTAGCTATGTAAGATGGTTGATATGATCTTGAAGAAATGAAGGCCTTCTTTTTCTTACTAGCTGTCTCTTTTCTTTATTTTTGTTCCACTTTATTTGTTTGGTTTAATTTTCTTGGTATAGTATGTTTAAAGTAGAGTTATACTTTGAATTTTGAGGTTTACATTAAAAATTGTAATTGAACCTTGTTTGGTATTTATTGGTTTTCAGTTTGTTTTGGAGTCATGTTTCATGAGTTGGATTGGAGGCATGTTGTCAGCTTTTTTCTAGTTTTGGCTATACATTTCGGTTTTACATTACTTGGTAACAATTTTATGTAGAATCAAATATCATGACAAGTATAGGATGTGTAGTGTAACGACCCGACCGGCCGTTTTGAACTTTTGCACTTTGATCGCCGGTTCCCGGGCATGACTTGCCCCGTGTAACGCATTATGACTGATGTAGATCGTTAGTTTTGGTTTTCAGGAAAAATCAGAATGAATTTGAAGGAACAGTCTCAGTTGAAAGCTTTGAATTTGAAAGGTTTGACTAAGAGTTGATTTATTTATATATGAGCTCAGATCGGAAATTTTATGATTTGGATAGTTTTGTTGGGTGATTTATAACTTAGGAGCGCGATCGGAATGCATTTTGAAAGTCCGTGGAAGGATTTGGCTTGAATTGGCAAAGTTAATATTTTGGCGAATTCCGGTTGATAGGTGAGATTTTATCCGAGGGTCGGAATGGAATTCCAAGAGTTGTTGTAGCTTCGTTATGTCATTTTTGATGTGTGTGCAAAATTTCATGTCATTTGGTCGACTTTTTGATCAAATTCGGATTTCGGAAGTTTTGGAATTCTTAGGCTTGAATCCGAGGGTGATTTGATGTTTTGATATTGTTTTGAGCATTCCAAAGGTTGGAACAAGTTTGAATTATGTTATGGGGTGTGTTGGCATGTTTGTTCGGGGTCCCATGAGGCTCGGATATGTTTTGGAAGAGTTTTTGGATGATTTTGCCGTTTTGAGCATAAGCATGTAATGATCCAAAGGTCCATTTTTAGTTTTAGAGATCGAAATTTGATTTTGACACTTCCAGAATTTTGATAATGAATTATAGGACTGATCTGGAAAGTTTGGTCTAATTTCATCGAGTCGCGATTGGGTTTTTGACACGAAACATGAGTTAATTGTTTAACGAGCGAAATGGGTATTGAACTTAGCAAATGAGCTCCAAATTGAGTTTCAACTGAAGGGCTATGTTTGTATTATTATTTGTGACTCATAGGAACAAGAATCATCGAATTCCGAGTTCGTATGATGGAGTTAGAGCCTTTTTAGTGAAAAGAAAAGCTGATGCAATTTTCTGGGTAGTTTCTGCATTTTTCGCATGTGTGAACAGTAACCGCACATGCGTGAACAGTATCCGTGTACAGTACCATGTACAGTAAACATGAACAGTATCTGTGTACAGTACATATGAACAGTACCCCGTATACAGTACCCGTGAACAGTACCGTGAACAGTACAATGCATGAACAGTACCACGGAAATTCTAGACATAATGTTGAGTTCTGAAAATGGGACGCCATTTTTACCAAATTGGAGCTCGGGGAGAGGTAATTTTTGGGAGAGTTTTAGAGAAAACAACGGGATAAGTGTTTTTAACTTAATTTTGGTTAGATTACCCGAATCTATTACTAGTTTTGGCATTTAATTGGTGATTTTAGTTGGGAAAATCTTGAAAACCCTCTAGGTTTAATTTGAAGATTTGAGGGTCGAGTTGATGTCGGATTTTAGTAAAATTGGTATGGTTGGACTCGTGGTTGGATGAGGTTTCATATTCTGTAATTTTTGTCGGGTTCCGAGGTGTGGGCCCCACGAGCGAATTTTGAGTGCAATTTCGGATTTTTAATGGAAAATGTAGAATTTCAAATGGAATTAATTCCTATAATTTTTATTAACTGAATCGAATTAGTGTGGCTAGATTCGAGGCATTCGGGGGTCTATTTGAGAGACAAAGGCATCACGAGCTAGAGGATTTGTCGGTTCGAGGTGAGTAATGATTGTAAATGATGTCCTGAGGGTTTGAAACCCCGGATTTGCACATCGTAGTGCTATATTGAGGTGAGACACGCGCTGGATGATGAGTGCGGGGTCTTTTACTACCGGGGATTGTGACTTGGTCCATCCCGATTGATGATTTTACCGCATATTTGATTGAAACTTATTTGTTATCATCGTGATTTGGGTTGATTGCTATACTTGGGCTTCGTGCCAATTATTTGAATCCTTTGGGAATTTTTATCACTATTTCCTCACTGTTTTGACTTATATTTAAACTCAGTTCTGTTGATAATTATTGTTTTACAAACTCAGCCGCTTTTATGCAGATTTGAAAACTCAAATGATATTTCTAAATGGTATTTTGGGCTGAGAACTACTGTTTTACAAATGCCTGAGGGGCTTATGATGATTTCTGGACTGAGTGAGGCTGAGGGCCATATGTGAGGATATCTGAGTGATTTGAGGCCGAGGGCCTGAGATACTATTTATGCCATGAGGTGGCTTGACTGATGTGAGGCCGAGTGATATGCGGCCGAGGGCCTGAGATACTTTATATGCCACGCGGTGGCTTGAGTGATGTGAGGATATGTTGAGTGACGATGCCACGAGGTGGCTTGATATAGCGCTTGGGCCGTAAGGGGCCCCTCCGGAGTCTGCACACCCACAGTGAGCGCGGGTACTCATTGTTCTGAGTGATTGATACTATGCCCGAGGGGCTGATATGAGTGATTGTGAGGTAGCCCGAGGGGCTGATACTATTTTGAGAGTGAGCCCGAGGGGCTATTACTGATCTAATATTGAGCCCGAGGGGCTGTTACTATTCTGATATTGAGCCCGAGGGGCTGTTACTGTTCTGATATTGAGCCCGAGGGGCTGTTACTGTTCTAATATTGAGCCCGAGGAGCTGGCACTGTTCTGATATTGAGCCCGAGGGGCTGGTTCTATTGATATTATGCCCGAGGGGCGGTTTGTTGTACATGTTTTGCCCGAGGGGCTGTTTACATTTCTATCATTTTTGTTACTCACTTGTAAACTACTTGCTTTACTTGTTGGAAAAAAAGGGATTTTCACTTGATTTCTCACTGCTTTACTGTTTAAAGTGATTTTACTGCTTCAGTATGGAATACCTTGTGTTTTTGCGTGATTTCTTGCCTTCAGTCTTTATTTATTATTATTACTCACTAAGTCGGAGTACTCACATTACTCTCTGCACCTTGTGTGCAGATTCAGGTATGTTTTGGCTGATCGGAGGCAGAGTCATCAGGGTTTAGCAAGGTAGCTGTCGGCGTTCGCAGCACTGCTTTTCTCTCTCCTCATTTCATTAGTCTGTATTTTTACTCTCCAGGATTTCAGTTGTATTTATACCCTAGTAGATGCTCGTGACTTGTGACACCTCGGTTAGGGCTGTGTCGGGTTGTGCTTCCGTTAATTATATCATTAAACCATATTTAAACTATTTATTAATGTTTAACTATTTTTGAAAAGGCGATATGGGTTTGTTGGCTGGCCTTGTCTTCACGAGAGGCGCCATCACGACCGGAGCGGGGTTTGGGTTGTGACATGTAGTCTGTTGTGGTGTGTATTGTCTTGCTCAGAATTGGTTGTACTTTGAAATATGGTCATAAACTCATGTTGAAAATAGTGGATTCGCCTATTAGTTTTGTTTAAATTGAGGCATCAATAAGTTTAATGTTGATATCTTGTGAAATGAGACCTTAAATCTTGTAATTTGAGGCCTGGTTTATTGCTATGAAGAAAGGGTTAGATATATGTTGTTTGCTTCTGGGGAGACTCGATATTGAGTCTTAAACCTCCAGCAATTGACCTTGAAATTTGGTTTGGGCTCGTTTGGGCCCAATGTTTATTTTCCTTGTGATGTGGCCTTGTGAGTCCAAGGCAGACTTGGGTCCAAAGTGCAGACATGATTAGAAATGTAATTTTAGTTGCTCTATGTTTAAATGATCAAAGAAGCAAAAATGTTAGTTTAATCATGTGCCCAATATAGTTTTAGCTGATTGGTATTCAATATATTGTGTACAATTATAAGTTCTTGTGTGTGATTTAGCCTTGAATCTTGCAACTAGGCATTTAGCGTTGGCCCAGTGTCCTTTAGATGCGCTACAGATTTCGTTCAAGCCTAGACCTTTGTTTCCAATGTGAAAAAATGACAGAATGTGATTTGGGCCTGCTTTTGATTGGGTTTTATGTTAACCAAACATTGTTCCATTTTATTGATTCTTAAAGGTTAAGTTATTTGTTTGCCTAGATGGAATTCAAATCACTTTAGACCTTTAGTTAATTAACTAGACTCCTTTATTAGTAGAGGTGAGCCATATTAGATAACACAATTAGTTTATGGCCCTCAAAATTTAGTTTGAATTCCCTTTAAAATTGAAATCGAGGCGTGCCGTGCCAAATAAAATCCCAAAAATGCATAGCCCTTGCTTAATTACTGTTTAATCTTTAGAATTCGAGGCGTGCCATTTAGCGAATTTTCCACGGCCCTCGCAAAGTTAAAATATGTAGTTGCTTTAGGCACGTGATTTAAAAATTACCTTCCTAAACTCGGGTGTGCATTTCATGTGACCCAAATCCAAATCTTAACAATATTAAACAAAATATGTCTCAGACTGCGGGTGCATTTCATGTGGCGTGGTCCAAAGACGTATTTTAGATGACGTTGAAATTTTCCTTAAAATAATTAAAAGCGGTTTAAAGATAAAAATGCACATAGGTTTAAAAGTGTTTTAAAATCAGATAATTAGGCCAATAATAATAGTTGAGCGACCGTGCTAGAGCCACAGAACTCGGGAATGCCTAACACCTTCTCCCAGGTTAACAGAATTCCTTACCCGGATTTCTGTGTTCACGGACTATAAAACAAAGTCAATCTTTTCCTCGATTCGGGATTTGAACCGGTGACTTGGGACATCCTAAATTATCCCAAGTGGTGACTCTGAAATTTTAACAAAATGATCCTGTTTTGATTGTCACTTAAATTGGAAAAAACTCCCTTAGACCCTTCCGGGGATAAAAAAAAGAGGTGTGACAGCTCTGGCGACTCTGCTGGGGACAAGAACCCATAATCTCTGGTTCAGGGTTCAGAATTCGAGCTTAGATGAATTGTTATAGTTGGCTTTATTTATTATCGGATTTTGTTACATGTTTGGGCCTAATGTGCTAAGTGTTGCTTTTACCGCTTTGATATTCTGTGAACTGTATATAAACCGCTACGAAACTCTTCTTATTTATGAGTCTTCTAAATCATGGAGAAGGGTGCACTTCGTGTGACTTCTCTTCTATCTAGAGTCTTATCCCATTTTAGAACGAGGTTCGGACAAGTTGCAAAGCCGGTGAAGCTTCTATATTCCCGGTATGCTGCCCCCCTCCCCCGGCTCGAGTTGTCCGCTCGGGTAAGCCAGGTCTAGAACAATAAACCCAGGTTTTAAACCTAGCATAGCAAAGCCTCATGCCGGATCCCTAGTAGGAACGTTTGTTTGCATCACGTGCATTTGACTTTGGAGACCCAACATAGGGGTTGGGTCTGTCTAGGACAGGTGTACCCAAAATGAAAAGACCATCCTGATGCATCCTACTTGCTACTTGTGCATTTATTTGTTCTGGGTTTGCATGCTGACCGGCTTATGAATGATTAGAGAGTTGGAAAGGAAAAGTCAGTATGAGGGCTGAGAGAGATAATTGTCTGTTTTTGAAAAATCAGTGTCCAAAAAATATATTGAAACTCTGCCAAAATTTCGACAAAAATTTTCTGTTGTTCTTGCTTTCAAAAATAGTTGGTTTTATTTTCATCAAATTTGCCCGAACTACGCCAGTTTGATTCTCACCGGATGTGGGATACGTAGGCAACCCCATCGGGTCCAACTTTCCTTTTTGCAAAAATTGCCCAAAAAGAACAGAAATTTTATTTTTACTGTAAATAAGTAAAGTGATTCCATTCTTGTCAAAAATAGTCGAATGTCCCCAAAAGGGCGTCGGAAGGCTGTTCTTGCAAGAACAACCGCCTTTGGTCATTTTGCAAGGTTTTGGCCGATTAGCGAACACAGCCTTAAGATCTTCTTCCTTGAAGTGCCGAAAGGCCGTATTGGCAAAGCCGGATATTTTTATAAAAATTTTGAAAAATAGTGATAACTTTTTGAGTCAAAAATGAGTCTTAATTTTTCTCCTAATTAAAATCACCCTAATAAATGTACAGGATGAGCACATATGAAAATGAACCCTTCTCAGCTCTTAAAGAGATCCCCTTACAGCTCCACATGTGGTGGAATGATTTAGGGAAAAACAATAGAGAAATTATGGTCAAAGTTTTGGGTGGCCTTACCGGACTTTTGAACATCAAGCCAAGATTGGACGTGATTGAAGCCCTGATACCTTTTTAGGATCCGACTCGCAATGTGTTCCGCTTTTTTGACTTCGAGCTCACACCCACGCTAGAGGAAATTACGGGTTACGCCGGCCTCAGTGGAAACCTTAGAAGTCTTTACCCTGTGTCACCAAGACCGGTATCTCCACACAAATTTCTTGACATGTTGAGTATTAGCCGGGACGTTCAGGATGGGAGTTTGTCTGAAGGGTATTGCACTTTCCAGTTCTTGTATCATCGCTATGGTAACCCCAAAGGATTCGAAGCACCAAACACTGGTTTGACTCATGACGGAAATAAAGATAAGTGGGAGGCAAGGCGAGGTTTAGTTTTTATAGTAGCATTCTTGGGTACTGTAATTTGTCCACGAGACGATGGAAACATAGAATTGGGCCTCGTGGGAATGGTTGATGTTGCAATCAAGAGAGCTAATGGTACCTTGGTTCCCCTGATTTTGTCTGAGATTTATCGAGCTTTGACCATTTGTCAGGAAGGGGGAAAGTTCTTCTAAGGCTGCAACTTACTACTACAATTGTGGATACAGGAGCATCTCTACCACCGTGTTGGATATATGAACCATGGTATGACCGGTTTGAAATGCATCGAAGAATTTAAAAGTCGAGTGGTGGGTATTGCCTTCCCCGAGTGTGTTGAGGCTTGGTTTGCACTCTTGAATTCTTTGATTGCCGATAAAATCGAGTGGGCGTTCGGATGGCTTCCTATCACCGAAGTAGTATACATGTCAGCTGAAGTGTGTTATTTTCTCCTTATGGGCATCCAGAGCATCCAGCCATACGCTCCGCTTAGGGTGTTGCGCCAACTACGCAGATTTCAAACCATTCCCTACGACGAGGATTTGAGTAGACATGCCATAGAATTAGGCCCAAAGGCCGCATTTTCGGAAGGAAGAGTTCACCAGGTGTGGAATCAATGCAGATTTCTTGAACCTAAGACCATGGTTTGGGATTTAGCCAGAGGTGAGGTAGACCTTAAGTATGTTATTTGGTTCGGCAAAAGGTTTTAGATTCCCAAGAGACCTGCTAAGAGAGCTCACGTTCAACAGTTCACTAACGACTCGCAAGAGCAGTGGGGCTGGTTAGCGAAAGAAGAAAGCTATAGGGCTAAAATAAGCAGGTTAGAAGGACAAATTAGGGACCTCAAGTTTGGAAACAGTATCCAGGCGGCCGCAGATGAAGGTGAAAAGAAAAAGCTAATTCAGGAAAATGAAGCCCTCAAAGCACAAATCTAGAAGATGAGAATAGCTACTAGAAACCCGGAAAGAAGCCAAGCGGATGAAAGGCTTATAAGCGGTCTGAAAAAGAAAGCCCTTGAGTGTCAAGATGACCTAGAAAAGTCTGAGGCCAGTCTAGAGAAAGTCCGGGCTCAATTGGAAAACAATGCAGAAGGGCGAGCACGGTTTGTGCAACAAATGAAAAGGAATTACAAAGGGACAATCACCAATCTAAAGAGAAAAGTAACTACCCTTGAGAATGAGGCAGCCAAACAGGCCAAGGACTTTAAAGCTGACAGGGAACATTGTTATGATTTGATGGTTCAGACGGAGGAAGAAATACAACAGTTGCGAAATCAAAACCATCACGACACCCAGGTGTTGGAAGCGCGGAATCAGCAGGTCAGGCATTTGCTTCAGGAAAAGGGTAGAATCCGAGAGAGGATTAGATCCATTGCTGACTACATTGTCGTGAAATGCCAAGCGTGTGAGGACATGACTCGTACCACTTTCTTTGCTGCAGTGATGACGTTTGTCCGCTAGATAATGAGTGATTTGGAGCGGTTGTAAGGGGATCTCGTGCATAGGCCCGTGGCAAGACCGAATGATGTCCCACGGGCCCCAGGAGCATTTGAGGCATTGATGTATTCATGAGTTTTGCTCGAGTCATGTTTTCTTTCTGTTAGAGTCTGTTAGTTTGTTTTCGAGTCTATGTTTTTCCTTCTATTGAAGTCTGTTAGTTTGTTTTCGAGTCTATATTTTTCTGTTGGGGTATGTTAGTTTCCTTTTCAAGTCTGTTGGTTTTACGTTTAAGATTCATTTGTATGAGTCATTGTAATCAAAACATTTTATCTTTATGAAAAAATTTGAAAATCCTAAAATGTTTTTGTTATTTATTTTACATTTATCCCCCAGAACTACGCAAAGATGTGATTCATGCGGGGTCATGATACGTAGGCAATCTCCATAGGATTCGATCATAACCAAAAAGAAAAAGAGAAAGAAGAGAAAAAAAAGAGAGGAAAAACAAGAGAGAAAATGAGAAAGAAAAAAAGAGAGAAAATGAGAAACCGTGAGAAGAAAGAGAAATGAGAGAATAAAGAACAACGAGAAATCAAGCAAAAAAAAGGGAAAGAAAAAAAAAAGAGAAAAGAGAAGTTGCAAATAGAAATAAGAGAAAAGCCAGGATGCTGCAAGCAACCGATCAAATGCATTATAGAAATGGTTAACTGCTTAGATGCATTACATTCCCCCAAATGTGTGGTTGCCTATCTGTTAAGCTCTAACTGCTAACAAGTTTGTTGTTGATAATCAATACAGGACGGTGGTTAGTTTGTTGGTATTCTGGCAACTCACCCATACAACACCCGATCCAAAAATAAGTTGATCATGGCTAACCAGGAACTTGATGCGAGTGTTATCAATCCGTCGAGAGAGGGGGAAGAATCAAATGTTAATTTGAAAGAAGAGATGTATAAGCTGAAACAACAGATGGCCGAGATGTACCAAGCATGGGTACCTCCCGCTACTTTACCCCGCCAACCCTGCCTTCGACCCTCCATTGGCTCAGTTTCAGGAACCTCCCGCTACCGATTCATCCCCGAGCTTTCCCATTTACCACCACTATCAGGGCACTACTTCCCAAACACCACAAGCTCTACCACCCAAACCACTCCCATATCCTCCTCCACCAGCCACTCCTGTTTTCGTGGCACCCCCACCCGCTACACTCCACCGATCCTCTAGAGAGCCCTTATTCCAAGCCCATGATAACCAATATTACCCCTCCCCCCCCCCCGGAGCCCACTTTCAAAGCTCCAGAACCCTATTCCTACACTCCTCGTTTTGATCTCCCTGGGGAAACTGAGAAACCGTCTAAAAATCCTGAACAAGAGGAGATGTTTAGAAAGGTTAAGAGTCTGGAACAGTCCTTCAGGAATATGCAGGGGTTGGGAGGTCAGGTAAGCGTGGCTTACAAGGATCTATGTTTATTTCCAAATGTTCAGTTACCGGCGGGGTTTAAGATGCCCAAATTTGATTTGTATGATGGGCACGGAGACCCAGTGGCGCACCTAAGAGGTTTTTGTAGCAAAATGAGGGGAGATAGCGGGAAAGACGAGTTGCTAATGGCATATTTCAGTCAAAATCTGAGTGGTTCGGTGCTGGAGTGGTACACTCTGCAGGATCATGAAAGATGGTATACATGGGACGATCTGGCACAAGCATTTGCTTGTCACTTCCAGTACAATCTAGAGATTATTCCGGATCGTCTATCCTTGACAAAGATTGAGAAAAAGCACAATGAAAGCTTCAGGGAGTATGGTTTCAGGTGGAGAGAGCAGGCAGCAAGGGTGGACCCTCCAATGAAAGAAAGTGAAATGGTGGATTATTTTCTGCAGGCCTTAGAACCTACTTATTACGGTCATCTGGTATCAGCTATAGGCAAGTCCTTCAATGAAGTGGTGAATATGGGCGGTATGGTAGAAGAAGGGCTCAAGTCAAACAAAATCATGAGTTATTCGGCTATTAAGGCAACCACCCAGGCCATTCAAAGTGGAACCGAAGGAGTAATTGGAAAGAAGAAGAAAGAGGATGTAGCAACGATTGATTCAGGAGCTTGGTTCGGACCTAGGGGCCCACCTTACCACTATAATCAGCTTCGACCCCACCACCAAACGTACCCCCACGCCCTATATAATCCACCCCAACACTACTACCCACCACCAGACCCTCATTTTTCTGTCCACCATGCCCAAGCATACAACCAACTCCCCGCCCACGCGCAATGGCGTGCGCCAGCCCCATAAAATATCTACCCAGATCCACAAAATACCTACCCACCCCCACGAGCCTACCAAAACCCTACTAGACCAGCTTTCCGATCCAATCAAGCATTTAAGAACGAGAGGTTGCAGAACAAGAAAACCTTCACTCCATTGGGAGAGTCCTATACTAGTTTGTTCCACAGGTTAAGACAATTGGATATGTTGAGGCCGATCGAGTCAAAATTGCCAAACCCTCCCTCGAGAAATCTTGATTATTCTGTAAGTTGCAAATATTGTTCTAGTGCTCCGGGGCACGACACGGAGAAATGCTGGCAATTGAAAAATGCTATCCAAGAGCTCATTGATACGAATCGGATTGAAGTCCAAGCTCCGAAGGCGCCCAACATCAACCAGAACCCGTTGCTAGCCCATCAGGAGACAAATATAATCGAGATAGTGCATAGGGTAGGGGAGCCCAATAAACTTTCACAGACCGTCATGATGATTCGGTCCAGCGAGGTCAAGTCGGTTGAAAAATTAACAAGTGAGAAATCAGGGATCAAATTGAGCGGGACAAACAGTGAACCATCTGCGGTAGTCAAGAAGGGGTTCTCAAGTGATGTTGCAGCGAAACAAGAAAGGGCAAAAGTGGTTGTGCCAGGAGTGGCGAACAAGCCTGTCGTAATTGTGGAGGGTTCCCGCACAGATTCGGTCATTATCAAGCCTGTGACCTAGTTACCAATAGTCAATAACAAGGCTATCCCGTGGAATTATGAATGAGTGACAGTGACTTACGAAGGAAAAGAAGTTAAAGAAGAAGTCTATGAGACCCACGGATTAACTCGGTCGGGGAGATGCTTTGCCCCCGATGAGTTAAGAAAAGCTAAAACCTCCAAAGATAACCCAGTGCTAGTGAAGAAAGCTATGACCGAAGAAGAAGCAGAAGAGTTTTTGAGAAAGATGAAGGTGCAAGACTATTCCATTGTAGAGCAGTTGACGAAGACGCCTGCTCGGATTTCACTGTTGTCATTGTTAACCCATTCAGACGAGCATCGACGGGCCTTGATGAAAATCCTGAATGAGGCCTATGTTCCTGACAAAATCTCAGTAAACCATTTGGAAAAGATAGCCAACAAGATTTTTGAGGTAAACAGAGTCACTTTTTCTGATGATGAGCTGCCCATAGAGGGTACTGAGCACAATAGATCCCTCTATCTTACAGTGAAATGCGAAGATTTTGTGGTTACTCGGGTATTGGTCGACAATAGTTCAAGTGCGAACATTTTCCCTCTCTCTACTTTAAAAAAGTTGAAAGTGGATGATGAAAGAATTCACAAGAATAGTATTTGCGTCCGGGGATTCGACGGTGGAGGGAAAGATTTAGTTAGGGACGTAGTGCTCGAGTTGACAATAGGACCAGTTGAATTTACCATGGAGTTCTAGGTGCTAGATGTGGCTGTTTCTTACAATCTGTTGTTGGGACGACCCTGGATTCATGCCGCCAAAGCAGACCCATCTACTCTGCATCAGATGGTCAAGTTTGAATGGGATAGGCAGGAAATTGTTGTGCACGGCAAGGATAACTTGTGTGCTCCCAGTGATGCCATTGTTCCATTCATTGAGGTTGAAGACGACAAGGGGCCGTGGGTCTGTCAAGTTTTTGACACAGTGTCAGTTGAGAAAATTCCAGAAGGGAAATGTTTTCCACCTCCGAAGGTGACCGCTGCATCAGTCATGGTGGCCTTTGAAATGTTGAAGAATGGTTTTGTACCTGGCAAGGGTTTGGGTACATCTCTGCAAGGCATCGTATGGCCGGTGTCTCTCCCCAAAAACTTGGATACATTTGGTTTGGGATTCAAGCCCACAGTTGCAGACGTGAAAAGAGCCAGAAAGTTGAAACAGAGGGCATGGGTCCTCCCGAAGACCATCCCACGTCTCTCCCGGTCATTTGTCAAGCCTGGCACCAGGAAGCGACCAGTAACAATAGTTCCATGTCTTGTGGTTGGTCCTGATAAAGAGTTGACTGAAAGGTTCGAAAAGTTGTTCGACGATGTGAACATGGTGGAAGCTGGAAAGGGTTCTAGCAAGGCCGATGTGCAATTTGTTGGGCCCAGTGCAAAGATTAACAATTGGGAAGCTGCTCTGCTCCCTACTCGGAAGGAGTTTTGGTAGTTTGCTTTGATTTTCTTTCAGTTTATCTAGATTATTCCAGGGTTTTAATTCAGATTCTATGTTCCGTCCGTTTGGATGTATAAACCTTGTTATCTTTTGATTTCAATGAAATACAATTTCCCTTTTTTATCATTCCTGATAATTTTATTTTTGTTATTCTTTTCTTCCTTGTACAGTTCTTTTTATGTTGGTTTCAGTGACATGACATGCATGAGGAATCTTCGGCCCAGTCTTAAAAGCCAATCTAATTCTGAAATAATAATTCAAGAAATAGAGTGTGATAATGAATCAGAATACGATGAGGATGAGGCCTTTGAAGAGATTAGTAAAGAATTAAGCCATTTTGAAGAAAAACTCAAGCCAAACCTAAGTGATACAGAAGAATCATCTTAGGGGACCCAAATAATATCAGAGAAACTAAAATAAGTGTCCATCTTGAACCGCAAATTAGGGAAGAGATAATTAAAGCATTATTTGAATACAAAGATATTTTTGCATGGTCATATGATGACATGTCGGGTCTAAACTGACTTAGTGGTTCACAAATTGCCCACTGACCCGGCATTCCCCCCCGTCAAGCAGAAGTTGAGAAAGTTCAAGACTGACATGAGTGTGAAGATTAAAGAAGAGGTCACGAAGCAGTTTGATGCAAAAGTCATTCGAGTCACGCGGTATCCCACTTAGTTGGCCAATGTTGTACCTGTGCCAAAGAAGGATGGCAAGACCAAAGTGTGTGTTGATTACCGTAATCTCCACAAGGCAAGTCCAAAGGACAACTTCCCACTGCCAAATATCCTCATTTTAATTGATAACTACGCCAAGCATGAGATTGGATCTTTTGTGGATTGCTATACGGGCTATCATCAGATTCTAATGGATGAGGATGATGCGGAAAAAACGGCATTCATCACACCATGGGGAACGTATTGCTATCGGGTTATGCTTTTCAGTTTGAAAAATGCTGGGGCAACTTACATGAGGGTAATGACGACCATATTCCATGACATGATACATAATGAGATCAAGGTTTATGTGGATGATGTGATCATAAAGTCCAGAAAGCAGTCTGACCATGTCAGGGATTTAAGAAAGTTCTTTCAAAGGCTCCGCAGGTACAATCTCAAGCTCAATCCTGCAAAGTGCGCATTTGGTGTCCCATCTAGAAAACTGTTGGGATTCACAATCAGTCGTCGAGGTATTGAATTGGACCCGTCAAAGATCATAGCTATCCAAGAATTTCCACCCACAAGGAATAAGACTGAGGTGATGAGTCTGTTAGGGAGGTTGAACTACATCAGCAGGTTTATTGCTTAGCTTACGACAACTTGTGAGCCTATCTTCAAATTGTTGAAGAAACATGTTGCGGTCAAGTGGACAGATGAGTGTCAAGAAGCATTTGATAAGATAAAGGGGTACTTTTCAAACCCACCTATGTTGGTCCCGCCAGAACCGGGAGACCTTTGATTCTGTATTTGACGGTCTTGGATAATTCATTTGGCTGTGTATTGGGTCAGCATGACATCACCGGTAGGAAGGAGCAAGCCATCTATTATCTCAGCAAGAAGTTCACATCTTATGAGGTTAAGTACACTCACCTTGAGAGGACATGTTGCCCCCTAACTTGGGTAGCACAGAAGTTGAAGCATTATTGTCATCTTACACTACTTGCCTCATCTCTCGTTTGGATCCATTAAAGTATATCTTTCAGAAGCCTATGCCCACAGGGAGGCTCGCAAAGTGGCAGATCTTGCTCACAGAATTTGACATTGTCTATGTGACTCGGACTGCGATGAAAGCCCAAGCATTGGCTGACCATTTGGCCGAGAACCCGGTGGATGAAGAATACGAACATTTGAAGACTTACTTCCCCGATGAAGAGGTAATGCACATTGATGAGGTGGAACAGGTTGAAAAGCCAGGGTGGAAACTTTTCTTTGAGGCTGCTAACATGAAAGGCGTTGGTACAGGAGCGGTACTTATTTCTGAAATAGGGCATCACTACAGTGTTACGTCTCAACTTCGTTTCTACTATACTAACAACATGGCTGAGTACGAGGCGTGCATCTTAGGTTTGAGGTTAGCCACAGACATGGGTGTCCAAGAAATCTTGGTCTTGGGAGACTCGGACCTTCTGGTGCACCAGATTCAAGGAGAATGGGAAATATGGGATTTAAAGCTCATACCGTACCGACAATGTTTGCATGATCTTTGCCAACGGTTTCAATCAATAGAGTTCAGGCATATTTCAAGGATTCATAATGAAGTTGCTGATGTTTTGGCTACTTTGGCGTCAATGTTACATCATCCAGATAAGGCTTATGTGGATCCTTTGCAGATTCAGGTCCACGATCAGCATGCTTACTATAATATGGTGGAAGAAAAACTTGATGGTGAGCCGTGGTTCCACGATATCAAGGAGTATATCAGGATGGGGGTATATCCAGTACAAGCCACAGGTGATCAAAAGAGAACAATTCGACGGTTGGCAAGTGGATTTTTCTTCAGTGGAGGGGTTTTGTACAAAAGAACTCCCGATCTTGGATTGTTAAGATGCATAGATGCTAGACAGGCCACGGCTATCATGATCGAAGTACATTCCGAAGTTTGTGGACCGCATATGAGTGGATATGTTCTGGGAAAGAAGATTCTTCGAGTAGGTTATTATTGGCTCACCATGGAGCGAGATTGTATCAGTTTTGTGCGCAAATGTCACTGATGCCAAGTACACGGAGATTTGATTCATTCTCCACCATCTGAATTATATATAATGTCTGAACCATGGTCCTTTGTTGCTTGGGGTATGGATGTCATTGGACCAATTGAACCAGCAGCATCCAATATGCACAGGTTCATTCTAGTGGCCATTGATTATTTCACTAAGTGGGTTGAAGCTAAAACTTTCAAGTTTGTGATCAAGAAAGTAGTAGTCGATTTTGTACACTCAAATATCATTTGTCGGTTCGGGATCCCGAAGGTAATCATCACAGATAATGGTGCTAATCTCAACACTCATTTGATGAAAGAGGTATGTCAACAGTTCAAGATTACGCATCACAATTCCATCCCATATCGCCCCAAGGCGAATGGATCAGTCGAGGCAGCCAACAAGAGCATAAAGAAGATACTCTGGAAAATGGTGGAAGGTTCCAGGCAATGGCATGAAAAGTTGCCTTTTGTGTTGTTGGGTTATCGCACTACTGTTCGCACCTCAGTAGGTGCGACTCCTTATTTGTTGGTATATGGAACGGAAGCAATGATACCCGCGGAAGTTGAAATTCCTTCCCTTAGAATTATCGCTGAGGCCAAAATTGATGATGTTGAGTGGGTCAAAACCCTCCTAGAGCAATAATGTTGAGTTTGATGATGTAGAAATGGCTATCAATTCTGGTGTGGTCAAAAGATATTATGTGTGATTTCTTTGGTTAAATTGTATTTGTTTGTACTTGGAATGTTTTGAAGATTGGAATGATGAAGGCATTTTGTTCTGCAATCTAAACACTTTATCCTTTGTTACCCCTTTGAGCCTTATTTATTTCCTTTGATATCCCTCTTTTGAAATCAGTAGCAAAGTTCAGAAACGCGAGCGCAAAAGATAAGTAACGGAAAAGAGAGAAAAAGAGAAAGAAAAGGAAAAAAAAAAGCAACAACAAAAAGAGAAAAAAGAAGAAGAAAAAAGAAAATCACAACAAAATAAAGCAATTCTTATGTCATGAACTACGTTCGACCTGATTCCTTTTAAGGATACGTAGGCAGCCTCACAGTTCGATCTCATCAAAATAAAATCCAAAAGTCCCCAAGCAAAGAAACTGGGGCAAAAGTTGTGGTTGTTGTAGGAAATCTGATTCTGAAAGTTGTAATTTTGAACCCATTTGAATTTTTTTGAGCCTTTTGATACCTTTTATTTCTAACCCTATCCAAAAGCCCACATTACGGTCCAAAGAAAGACCTTTCGATCAGTCTTCAAGAGATACCAAGTCAAGCAAATAGAGGTGATTCATATCAGAGGCAATACTCCAGTCTAAGCAAGAAAAATGAAAATAAGAGAGTCTTATTAGTGAAAACCCTCCCGGGCACCGTAAGGCGACAAAAGATGAGAGAAATTCAAATAAGAGAGTCTTATTGGTGAAAACCCTCACGGGTACCGTAAGGTGACAATGAGTTGAGAGATGAACAAATAAGAGAGGCTTGTTGGTGAAAACCCTTCAGGGCACCGTAGGCCGAAAAGGGTCAGTGATTTGTTGAAAAGTTGGGTTTTGAAGATCTCGGGGCATAGAGTACGACAACTGAAAGTTGATTGGTTGGACATACTGGGCTGATTAATTCGAAGCGCATGTCATGATCATTGGTGCTAGCTGCTCCACTCAGATAAGTCTCTCTTTCTTTTTTCCCTTTAGACGGTCTTCCAGTTTTGGATTTTTCTTACCCCTAACTCTCAAAGTCATTGCATTTCATTTCTTTTGGGTTTATTTCTCTAAGATGTTTCCAATGTCAGCTTTTGTTAAGCAAATAAGAAAGGGTTTCAAAGCTCACTACCAACTCCCCAAAATTGCACAAAGTACAGGGCGGTCGAAGCATTTCCAGAAAAAGTATGTTGTAAAATGGGAAATAAGGTGTTAGGGAAGGTTCCATTGGTCGAAGGGTTATTAAGTTCATGGGAGATGCAGAGGTTCAGGCAGATGGGTCATAGATTTAACGCAACGGTTTGGGTATAGAACAATCGGGTCATCCAGGGTCATGTGGTTAAAAGTCAGTTAGAAAGTCAAGCGGTTCTTGGCCAGTTCGGGGAAGCCAGCCAAAACAAAGCACGGCAGCGGAGAGGCCACTTTCAGCAAGAATGCCACAAACTAACCACCTTATTTTAAACTGACGAGATTTTTCTTTGATTGAAACAGGGGCAGAAAATTTCATTCGTTTCGGAAAAACCCTCCTTAGGGGAAGAGCAAACACTAGACAGGTTTAACCGTAAATTCTCAGGACCATCCTGGAAAATAAGACCTAGTTTAAAAATCAAAACAATCATGAGTAGTAAAACCTGGCATAAATGTACCCCAAAGGAACGTAAGTTGGTTTCAAAGTTTGCATGTTTAAGATAGGATTCGATTAGAAGTTTCCAGGGCCCTCCTGGATAATGGGACTTAGCTTTAAGACTTCCATTAGATAACAAGATTTAGCGTAAGCTCTGTTGTAGGGTAGTGTAATTAAGCCGTAAAAATTGTCACCCTTAAGATAATACTTGATTTTTGACTTTCAGGACCCTCCTGGATAATGGGGCGTAGTTTTAAGACTCTCTTAGATAACAAGATTTAGCGGAAATCACACCTTTAGAAGATATAATTTAGATTTAAAACCGTCATTTAACTAGGAGTTGTCAGGACCCTCCTGGATAATGGGATATAGCTTTCAAGTTCTTAAAATATTCGGTAACATGATTCAGTTAACACTCACATATGTGCCCAGCTACCAAACTGGGGCAGAAAATTTTCTTTGTTTTGTCTATTTTATTGAAATCAGGCGCCCACCTGGAGAGCACGGTAATACAGTTCAAGTTTTGGCAATCAGGCGCCCACCTGGAAAGCACGGGAATACAGCTCAAGTTCAGCAATCAGGCGCCCACCTGGAGAGCACGGGAATATAGTTCGATGTTTTGGAAATCATGTGCCCACCTGGAGAGCACGGGAATACAGTTCAAGTTTTGGCAATCAGGCTCCCACCTGGAGAGCATGGGAATACAATTCAAGTTCAGCAACCAGGCGCCCACCTGGAAAGCACGGGAATACAGTTCAAGTTTTGGCAATCAAGCGCCCACCTGGAGAGCACGGGAATACAGTTCAAGTTCAGCAATCAGGTGCCTACCTAGAGACCATGGGAATACAGTTCAATGTTTTGGCAGTCAGGCGCCCACCTGGAGAGCACGGGAATACAGTTCAAGTTTTAGCAATCAGGCGCCTACCTGGAGAGCACGGGAATACAGTTCTAGTTCAGCAATCAAGCACCCACCTGGAGAGCACAGGAATATAGTTCAAGTTTTGGCAATCAGGCGCCCACCTGGAGAGCACGGGAATACAGTTCAAGTTTGGCAATCAGGCACCCACCTGGAGAGCACAGGAATATAGTTCAAGTTCAGCAATTAGGCGCCCACCTGGAGAGCACGGGAATACAATTCAAGTTTTGGCAATCAAGCGTCCACCTGAATAAAAAGGAAAGCATCTCAAAATTACAATTCAAGTCGGCAACAAAGGAACTCCACTTGGAAAATACAAGACAACAAGGCAATAGGAACTGCGAGATCAAGTTTGAAGATATAGATAGGATTCTTGTAATTCATAGATCTTAATTTAGCCTAACTCCTTTTATTTTGTCATGGTGTAATAAGGAGGTCAGTAAGCAGTAGCAGCAACAACAACAACAGTGAAATCACAGCTTCATGGTAGTCCCAGCTAGCGAAACTTCCCAAACTACACTGACCTGATTCCTTTATAGCCAAGGATATGTAGGCAACTTCGGAAGCAGGGTGCGGTCAAATCTTTTAAAAATGCTTCCCACAGAGTTTTCAAACGGGCAAAAATCGTTCGTATCCGCTCACTTTATCTTTGCGCAAAAACTCTTCGTGTTTCCGAGCAAAGAGGAGCAGCTGTGAGCACGTGATTTTTGCCCTATATGAATTACTCCCACAAATTCAAAACAAAATAATTTCTTTCATTATTTGCAAATTTCGTAGATTTTTGTAGCATTTTTGTTAATTGTTTGCATTTGTCTGCGCATGTTAATTTTGTTTAAATTATGAAAAATACAAAAATATGTTGCATTTTCATTTAGGATTTAACTTTGCATTTTTAATTTAGTTGCTTTACAAAAAATGGAAAAAATAGTTTATTTTTGCTTTTTAATTTTAGTCTTGAATTTTGGTAGTTATTCCTTTAATTTGGTATTTAATTATTTGTGGTAATTGTTATTTAGAGTTAGTTAATTTGATAGGATAATTTGATTAGGAATTAATTTAGGTTTAATTTTTATTTTAATTTGAAAGAAAAAAAATGAAAAGAAAAAGGAAAACAAAAGAGGGAAATCAGTTTGGGCTAATTCCAATTCAATTCCTCCAGGCCCAATGGATTTAAACACCAGTACCTGTCCAGTCCAGCCCAGATCCGCCCCTAACCCGGTCCAATCTTGCCCAGGAGTAAAACGACCCCGTTTTGGTGATCCCTGCTCTGAGCCGTTCGATCTCGATCAAATCAACGGTGGGGAACTGATTTACTTGGCAATATAAAAGTATCTGAAAGTGTTACCCCCCCCCAATCTCACTCGTCTCTCTCAATCACCTCTTAGAGACGAACCCTAGAGTGCAGCCCTCAAAAACCTTGCCATCTCCGGCGGCGGCGCCACCCCAAACCACCCCAAACTAACACTCCAGAACCCCCTCACTCCCCTCTTTCCAAATCCTCACTCCATTCCCCTCGAATATGCTTAGAGCTTCTCGAATCTCAAATCTAGGGTTCGAGACCTAGAAATCAAAGCCGAATTCATTCATGAAAAGTTAATGCTCCAGTTTCTCATGAGTTTTAGGGCCAATTTTATCAGGAAATAGCGTCATTCGCTTGTTCTTGACAAAGAACAAGCGATTGACATTATTTGGAGATTTAAATTGGAGGGTCGAGCCTGAGTCGGTGAGTTTCTTTACTTCCTTTTGTTTATTCTTCTATTTTTCTTAGCTTCCTTTCCTTTTCTTTTCTTTTCTTCTCTTTCTCTCCAGTTACATAAACTAAAACTTGGACAAGTTTTTAGCTAAGATTGATTAGTCTGTTTCGTTCCTTTTCAGTCTTTCTTTTTCAAGTTTTGTTCTATGATTTTTCTTGCTTGGTCTGTTTAATTCGTTTGTTAACAGCATAATTAATTTCTGAGTTCACTTTGTTTGTTTGGCTATTTAGTTTAACTAGGTTTATATGATAATTTAGTCTTTTAGTTTAGGTTTTAAGTTTAGTCACTTTCCTACTGCTGGCCATAATTTACTCATCTTGGTTTGATTCATTTTTTCCGTTTGGGCTCTAAATTTGTTTCAGAATTCATTCCAAGGAATTCGAATCGATTTTTTTTTTAGCCCAGGCCTGGTTTAACCATTGGGTCATTTGACCCATGACCCATTTGAGGTCATGGGGGCTAATAAACAGGGGTGCGAGGGGTAAATTAGGAATGTAGGTAAGGGAATCATTTGTAACAGCCTAAAGAAGCTTCTAGGAAGCTGGGTTAGGGGTTAATTTGAAAGTTCAATTTCTGAATTAAGGGTATGGGAACTAAAATAAAAATATCAAAAGGTGCAAATTGCAAAACATAGTTCATTTCTGCAGCCCTAATGACTTGCCTATAAAGGCACCCTTACTTGACATTCAAGGGGGATTTTTTTTTTTGAAGAGAAAAATTCCTAAAAAACTAAAACGGCTAGCTCGAAAGAAGAACATTGAATTCTCTACTTTTCTTAGTAAAACTGATCCAAAATTGAGTCCTAATTTCTGTTTTCTTAGCTCCTCTTGTTTATCTGTAATTTCTAAAAAATCACAAGTACTTATCTGGGTTGAAGATAGTCTGATTTTGGGTTTTAAAGCTGGTTTTGAACTGTTGTGAGGTTACTATTCTATTGTTACTGCTGGGCACTGTTTTGCTGCTTTTCTACTTCTTCCTCACTTCTTTTTCCTTTCAATTTCCAGGTATATATCTCTGATTCAAGCTATGTAAGATGGTCGATATGATCTTGAAGAAATGAAGGCCTTCTTTTTCTTACTAGTTGTCTCTTTTCTTTATTTTTGTTCCACTTTATTTGTTTGGTTTAATTTCCTTGGTGTAGTATGATTAAAGTAGAGTTATACTTTGAATTTTGAGGTTTACATTAAAAAATTTAATTGAACCTTGTTTGGTATTTATTGTTTTTCAGTTTGTTTTGGAGTCATGTTTCATGAGTTGGATTGGAGGCATGTTGTTCAGCTTTTTTCTAGTTTTGGCTATACATTTCGGTTTTACATTACTTGGTAACAATTTTATGTAGATTCAAATATCATGACAAGTATAGGATGTGTAGTCGGTTGTGGTGTGTATTGTCTTGCTCAGAATTGGTTGTACTTTGAAATATGGTCATAAACTTATGTTGAGAATAGTGGATTTGCCTATTAGTTTTGTTTAAATTGAGGCATCAATAAGTTTAATGTTGATATCTTGTGAAATGAGACTTTAAATCTTGTAATTTGAGGCATGGTTTATTGTTATGAAGAAAGGGTTAGATATATGTTGTTTGCTTCTGAGGAGACTCGATATTGAGTCTTAAACCTCCAGCAATTGACCTTGATATCTGGTTTGGGCTCGTTTGGGCCCAATGTTTATTTTTCTTGTGATGTGGCCTTGTGAGTCCAAGGCAGACTTGGGTCCAAAGTGCAGACATGATTAGAAATGTAGTTTTAGTTTCTCTATGTTTAAATGATCAAAGAAGCAAAAATGTTAGTTTAATTATGTGCTCAATATAGTTTTAGCTGATTGGTATTCAATAAATTGTGTACAATTCTAAGTTCTTGTGTGTCATTTAGCGTTGAATCTTGCAACTGGGCCTTTAGCATTGGCCCAGTGTCCTTTTGATGCACTACAGATTTCGTTCAAGCCTAGACTTTTGTTTCCAATGTGAAAAAATGACAGAATATGATTTGGGCCTGCTTTTGATTGGGTTTTATGTTAACCAAACGTTGTTCCATTTTATTGATTCTTAAAGGTTAAGTTATTTGTTTGCCTAGATGGAATTCAAATCACTTATACCTTTAGTTAATTAACTAGACTCCTTTATTAGTGGAGGTGAGCCATATTAGATAACACAATTAGTTTATGGCCCTCAAAATTTAGTTTGAATTCCCTTTTAAAATTGGAATCGAGGCGTGCCGTGCCAAATAAAATCCCAAAAATGCATGGCCCTTGCTTAATTACTGTTTAATCCTTAGAATTCGAGGTGTGCTATTTAGCGAATTTTTCACGACCCTCGCAAACTTAAAATACATAGTTGCTTTGGGCGCGTGATTTAAAAATTACCTTCCTAAACTCGGGTGTGCATTTCATGTGACCCAAATCCAAATCTTAAAAATGTTATACAAAATATGTCTCGAACTGTGGGTGCATTTCATATGGCGTGGTCCAAAGACGTATTTTAAATGACGTTGAAATTTTCCTTAAATAATTAAAAGCGGTTTAAAGATAAAAATGCACATAGGTTTAAAAGTGTTTTAAAATCAGATAATTAGGCCAATAATAACAGTTGAGCGACCGTGCTAGAACCACGGAACTCGAGAATGCCTAACACCTTCTCCCGGGTTAACAGAATTCCTTACCCGGATTTCTGTGTTCGTGGACTGTAAAACAAAGTCAATTTTTTCCTCGATTCGGGATTTGAACCGGTGACTTGGGACACCCTAAATTATCCCAAGTGGCGACTCTGAAATTTTAACAAAATGATCCTGTTTCAATTGTCACTTAAATTGGAAAAAACTCCCTTATACCCTTCCGGGGATAGGAAAAAGGAGGTGTGACAGGAGCTACTCAGGAAATTTGTGGATAGATTTCAGCATGAAAGAATGATGTTACCGTGGGTACCTGATAATTGGGCAGCCATGGCGTTTGCAAGTAACTTAAATGAAAAAAGCTCAGAATCCACGAGGAGGCTCAAGGAAAGCTTACGAGAATTCTCTGCTACAACTTGGAATGATGTTTACAATAGGTATAGTACGAAAATGCGGATAGAGGAAGACACTATCAGTCACGGGGTTTACAGTCACGGGGTGATGTTTACAGTCACGGGGTGATGAAAGAACAAGTTCGAGGCGACCAGAAATTGAAAAAAGGTCTGATAAGAACAGGTACGAACCTTACATGAGACCAGCATGGCGGGATTCACGCTCTAAACAAGAATTTCTGAGGTATGGTTCTAGATCAAGAGACAGAGATGTGGGTTCATCATCCAAGTTTGGGAAAGATCGAGATACGCGGGCTAGCAATGTTAATACAAAGGCAAAGATTGGTGATTACAGTTTCAGTGTTAGCACTGTCACACCTCCTTTTTTACACCCCGAGAGGGGATATAAAGGAGTTTTTCCAATTAAAGTAACATTATTCGAAATAGGATTATTTATTTATTTTCAAAATCGCCACTTGAAATAATTTATGGTGTCCCAAGTCACCGGTTTATTTTAAAATCCCAAATCGAGGAAAATTGACTTTATTTAAAAGTTTGCGAACCAGAAATTCTAAGTAAGGAATTCTGTTAAACCGGGAGAAGGTGTTAGGCATTCCCGGATTCCGTGGTTCTAGCACGGTCGCTTAGCAATTTATACTTGGCTTAAATTGTTTAACTACTCATTTTTCAGACCTATTTGCTTTTAACTTTTACCGCTTTTAATTACTTGAATTATTTGTAATTAAAGAATTGAGTTACGTGTATATTCTTGAGTTACCTTAAGCCCATATCAAGCTAACATGTATATTCCATTAAAGCAGGCTCAATGAGAAAATTAAGAGTACAACAAAAGACTAGGTTAATGAAGGAACAGAGCAATATTAAATTATCTAATAAAAAAAGTGCAATATTAAATTATCTAATTCTTGACTTAACATTTGCGATCTTTATGACCATAGCCATTTTTATTTCTAAAGCAAGAAAGAACGACACTGGTACTCTTCAATCAATTTTTAAATTGATTCTCAAATAGAAATTGAATGCACCTTTATCAACTCTCAACGCAATTCTAGTGTGCAAAGTCGCTCAAACCAGTAGAAGTAAGAGGTTTTTACTCCCATGTAGTTTAAATGCTTTTTTTCTTATTGTTTTCTTCAATCCTCTATTTTCTTTTTTATACTAATAATAAGCACAACTCAAGAATTGTTGTCTAACATAGACATTCCTGAGCATTCATCCCAGTAGGCAAATAACTTTAATCTTTTCCTAATCATGTATATTCCAATCAATCAACCTCCATTCCATACCTCATCATATTTCTATGGGTGTTGTCATAGCCAAAAGCAGTGACAAAATAAGATGGTAAACTTTCTTCTTCCATTGATAAAACCCAAAAGAAACAAAGTCAAAAATAAAAATAAAAAAACTAATGTATTAGATTTACATAAATAAAGATCTGTCATTGCTATAAAATATGGTGGTTATGGGGTTGGTAGCTAGCTCAATATTGTTTTTTGCAATACTTGCATTATTGAATCTATGGGAAAGATTTAGTCACTGAAAACTCGTGCCAAAAAAGAAACTCATATTCGCACTAGCACGCCTTTCTGTTCTTTCAATTTTTGACAATTATCAGTTTTCACTTGTAAAATACAAAGCTGAAGAAACGCACCTAAAAGTCACGAATTGCTTAAAATGCCGGATAAAGGATAAAAGAACGAAGATGAAGCTCAGTGCGACAGGAACAACAACAGCAACGTTTCTTCACCAAAAAAACGGAGAATCGACACCGAATTCCAAAGAAATTGAAGGAAAACCTTCAAATTCTAGCTTCCTTTTGATTTTGTTGGAAACCATTTTTTCGGATTTTTCAACGTTGCTCCCTTTTTTGGAGGGGTTTTGTTCTTAGAGCCAGAAGGGTTATTTTAGGTCTCTAGTTTTGAGGGGGGGAAAATGTAGAAGAAAAAGAAGGGAGGGGGCTGTCCTAAATGCGTCGCTGCTCTCTGGTTTTTGGGAGAGGGGAGACCTTCTTTTTTGTCTTAGCAGCTAGGTTCTTTTTAGCTGAAGGGGAACAGTTCCATTATTAGGTAGAAAAATGAGAGAAAGATTCTCTCATTATTATCATTTGAGAAGAAGAAGAAGGTATCGAGGAAATGGGGGAAGATGTGCCGTTCTCCAAGGGTCTCAAAAAATGGAAAAATCTGATTATCTTTTTCTAGCTCCTTTCATGTGTGTTAGGTCTAGGGAATTTAAGGGGGAAAATAGGGAAAGGAAAGATTGAGCCGGAGTTTAAAAGTTAATTTGGGTCATTTTAGGAATTGGCTCAATTTTAAAATAAACAAGACCAAAATATATTCTTCCTATTTTCATTTTCTTTGTTTTTTTCTTTTTTATTTTTTTTTGATTTTAAATTCTAATTAAATTAATTAAGATCCTAAATCAATCTATTTTTTTGTAGAAATTAAAATTCTTTATTTATTTTTAACAACTAATTAAGTTAAAACTAAGTAAAAACACTAATTTCTAAAGACTAAAAGTTAAATATGTAAAAATGACAATTTTTATGATTTTTCTCTATGATTTTAAAATATTAAAAATGTATGAAATGCAACTAAATAAAGAAAAACTCCTATAAATCAATTAAAATTATTTCGGTCTAATTTTAGGAGTTATTTTCATGTAGGGCAAAAATTAGGTGCTCACAGCTGCCCCTCTTTGCTCGGAAACATGAAGAGTTTTCGGGCAAAGATAAAGTGAGCAATTACGAGCAATTTCTGCCCGTTTGAAACTCCATTTGGAAGAATTTTGAAAAAGTTTGACCGAACCTTTCTTCAGAGGTTTCCTACATATCCTTGGCTATAAAGGAATCATGTCGGTGTAGTTCTGAAAGTTTTGGTAGCTGGACTACCGGGAAGCTTGATTATAACTGTTGTTGCTGCTGTTTCCGCTTGCTGAGCTCCTTATTACACCAAAAATGAAAAATAAAAAGCTAAACTAGTTAAGTCTATCAACTACGAGTTACAAGATTCTTATCTATAAATCTTCTAAAGCTAGATCTTGAGGCTTGGCTGGTTCTTCCTGCAGACTCTAACCTGAGTCTTGATGCTCGTTAGCTGCGAACGCTGGTTCATTTTTCTTCAGTTCTTCGGATTAAGGCGGGACATGCGAAGCTTGCGACTTCAATCATATCTGGAGCAGTCCGTATCTTTTCTTTGCTTCTACACTTAGAGTTCACTTCTTTTCTTGTTCTTCTTTTCTTTTATTTGGGTTGAGACTTCTTCTTTTGGTCATCTCAAACTTTGTGCTTCACGGTGTAAACCTGTTCAGGCACCAAAGCAAACAAACGAACGAAATTTTCTTCCCCAGTGAGTTATTACAACAAAATCTAAGTTATTTCTTTATTGAAAGCAATAAAATCAAGATTGTGTATCCTTGGGAAAACAAGATTAGGGAGTGGAGCCCTATATCCAAAATGAAATCAAATGGGGATCGGAGGCCCTAAGTTGGAAAGATTACCAGGTTATGCTGGAAAATGACCGGGTTATGCCGGAAAGGTCCTCGGGTTATGCCGGGGAGGTCCACGGGTTATGCCGGAAAAGTCATCGAGTTATGCCGAAAAAGAAAAGGTCCTTGCGTTATACCGGGGAGGTCCACGGATTATGCCGGAAAAGCCATCGGGTTATGTCGGAAAAGAAAAAGATCCTCGGGTTATGCCGGGGAGGTCCACAGCTTATGACGGGAAATTCATCGGGTTATGCCGGAAAAGAAAAAGGTCATCGGGTTATGTCGGGGAAGTCCACATGTTATGCGGGGAAAGTCATTGGGTTATGCCGGAAAAGAAAAAGTTCCTCGGGTTATGCTAGGGAGGTCCACGGGTTATGCCGGAGATCAACTAGGGAGTGGAATTCTATAATGGAAAAGACTACCAGATTATGCTGGGTGTGACTAGGGAATGAAACCCTATGTTGGAAGAACGTAGCTAGAGATTGGGGACCCTAGGCTACCATGATTCGGAAATTTTTCTTCTTCTTGTTTTCATTTCATTTTTTTCTTTTACTTCACTTTAATTTTATTTAGGAGAATGAATGAAGAGTTTAAAAGGACTTCCCTTTTCGGGTCAACTTTTTGCTGCAAAACCGTTTTGGTTTCTGCGTGCCTTACTTTTATTGCACCTGCTTCTTGCAGGGTGGTTTTGGACTGCACATGTTTCATGTTTTCAAACAAAGAACAATTGTTAGTTTGAAACGGTGGTTGGTTTTGTGGCCTTGATTGTTTCAATCACTTAATCTCGGCCCGACTTCTTTGATGAAAAACTCAACTGCAACTGCTCGTTCCTAGAGGACCGATTTCATTTTAGGCCCTGGAGATCTTCTGGCTTTTTCAGACTTTGCCATGACAGTTGGTCGGTGGAACTCAACTTTTCGATTTTATTTTGCCTTCGCAGGCCTTTCCCTTCTAACTTGTTTTTTTTTGTTTTCTTTTCTTTTCTTTTCTCTTTTTTTTCTTCTTCTTTTTCTTTTTTTTTTCTTTTTTTTTCCTTTTTTTTAACTTTGGGGCATTGGGGAACTTTTGGCTCCTCAAACTTTGTCGCAACAGCTAGTCGCGTGGGACTTGACCTTTTTCAACTTTATTTCACCTTCATATGCCTTTCATTTCTGGCTTCTTTCTCCCAATTTCAATTTCAGAGCATTTGAGGTACATTGGCTTTTCAAACCTTTGCCAAGACGATTGGCCACGTGGGACTCAACTTTTTCAACTTCATTTGTCTTTGTGGGCATTTGACTTTGATTTCCTTTCTTTCAGGAGTTTTCAATTTCAAAACATCAGCCGCCATGGCCGGTCAAAGTCGACTTGATGCCCTGATGAGGCTGGGTGCCCTTTTTACATATCAGCTTGTATCAAATGAGAACCCTGTAAATCAGTCTTACCATCCTTTCTTTGTCTTAGTTTCGGAATAGATTTAGACCGAAAGGGATTCAAAGAAAACAAACAATGGAATGGAAAATAAGTTTAAAACAAGTAGTGTCCCTTTCGGGGAAAGGAAAGAAGGACTTATCTGGAGTACATGCGGACTTCAATGAACATGACATGCCTTTTGGACTAGATGCCTGATCCGTGCAAACCGTCCGACTCTCAGAAATTCATCACAACTTTGCTTTGAAACCGAGGAACCTCGTCAGGACTCTGTTGATGCCGATGGTTGTGAGGATTCCCTTCTTCTTCTTTTTTATCAGTGGCGCCTTTTGCGGGTTTTCACCAACTGTCCTCCTTTATTTCTCTTCTCACCATCGCCTTATAGTGCTCTTTGTGAGTTTTCACTAACAAGACTCTCATTTTCCATTTCTCTACTTATTGTTGCCTCACGGTGCCTGTGTGGGTTTTCACCAATAAGACTCTCTCATTTTATTTCTCTACTTACCATCGCCTTACGGTGCCCGTGTGGGTTTTTACCAATAAGACTCTCATTTTGTTGTATCAGATCCAAGTAATTGTGTCACGACCCAAAACCCACTAAGGGTCATGATGGCGCCGGACACCACTGTCAGGAGAGCCAACTACAATTTACTAGCAATTTCTCATTTTAATTATTTTGAAATTATTTCCTTTAAACAAATGAATAATAAATAATAAACTCCACTGAATAAATGAGGATGTCTTTACAAAATTTAACTACTGAAAAATCCCGTGATCATCCCAGAATCGGGTGTCACAAGTGCATGAGCATCTACCGTTGAATGAAAATATAGTGACTGTCCGGAATACAAGTGGACAAAAATGAAAATACAATACAATACTCTGAAGGGGACTCTGTTGGCTGCGGGTCATCTCGGTAAATGCAGCTCACCTAAGTCTCCATATCAACCATGTTGCTATGCCACTAAGCCACTAGCCACATATGAACCTCTGCAACAAAAATGCACAACAAGTGTAGTATGAGTATGAAAACAACGTGTACCCAATGAGTATCCCGTCTAATCTCGAAGAAGTAGAGATAAGATGTCGACTTCGACACTTGCTAGTGGTCCAATAGTAATATTATCAATGCGATGAATCACGGATTTATTAAGAACAACAGTAAATTCAAATAAGTCACGAAAACAGGTAAAAGTTCCTTTTTATTTAAAGGTCTCTGAATTCATAACTCATTCATTAACAATTATCTTAAGTCGGGGAGAGCAAATATCAATAAATCTCAAGGCAACCAATACAAGCATGCACAAATCATGTCGAGGTCGTACGACCCGATCCAACATAAATGTAAAATGTGCACTGCCGAGGGTCGAACGGCGCGAACCATAGATGCATCTATTACCCTGCTCGTGAATCATCCATGCGACGCGGTCAACATAAAATAAACAAACACCCTGCTCGTGAATCATACATGCGACGCAGTACACATAGAATCACATATTCAAACAGTTAATCAAAACTTCATTAGGGAACAACTATCTAAGGAAAATCCAATTCTCTTTTAACGATTTAAGAAAATGAAGTTTAATCCTTTTAGAAATTCATTTACCAATTCGATAGGATTTAAGCAATTCAACAGTCAATAAGATTATAGATATTCCAAGTATAGCATGATTTTGGGTCCTAGACTACCCGGACTTACACATATTAGTAGCTACGCATGGACTCTCGTCACCTCGTGCGTACGTAGCGCCCACAAATAGGAGCATTTAACCAATTATTTTACCTATGGGAACAATTCCCTCTTACAAGGTAAGAAAGGAAACTCATCTCGCTCCGAAGATCCATAACCGGCATTCCACACCCTTCCGAAGAATCGAATCGACGTACAATGCTCAAAAACTAGCCAATAATTATGCAAAATCCATTAATATATGCTCAATTACCCCTAACGATCCAGTTTATAATAATTTCTAACCCCGATCGAAAAGTTGACAAATGCGCCCTCGGGCCAATGTGCCCGAATTCTGAAATTTTTTTAAGATTAAGTTTACCCATAGCCTCACGAACTCAAATATATAATTTACTCTCAATCCCATACCCAAAATCGTGGTCAAAATTCAAGAATATCAAATTTCTAGGTCTTCCTCAAAAACCCCAAATTTTCACTAATTTCCTTGTCTAAATCCATATATAAACCTTGTATTTACTCAAAACTAGTAGAAATCACTTACCTCATGCTTGGTGATGAAAATGGCACTCCAAAGTTGCTCCAAAATCGGCTCCCATAGAAAATGAAGTGAAAATGAGCCAAAACTCCGATTTTTAAAAGAACACTGCCCAGGCGACCCTTCATCGCGAATGCGGAACATCCCTTGTGTTCCCGAAGCTCGGAAATTTCACGCTCAGAAAATCCTTCTCCGCGTTCGCGACCCGCTGATCGTGTTCATGAAAGCCAGCCGCCCATACCCATCGCGTTCGCGTAGGCCAAATGGCCTTGGGCCTAGCTCTCCCTTACCTTCTTCGCATTCGCAGAGCCTTGGTCACGTTCACGAAGGCTAAACTCGGCAGCCCCATCTACTCCTCTTCACGAACGCGGTACTCCCTTCACGTTCGCGAAGAAGGAAACCAGACACCAGCAAACAGCAGTTCCAAGACAGCCCGAAATGCTCTGAAACCACCCCGAAACACACCCGAGGCCCTCGGGACCCCGTCCAATCACACAAACTAGTCCCATAACTTAACACGGACCTGATCAAGGCCTAAAATCACATCAAACAACATCGGAATCATGAATCGCGTTCCAATTCAAGCTTAATGAACTTTAGAATTTCAAACTTCTATATTCGATGTCGAAACCTATCAAATCACGTCCAATTGACCTCAAATTTTGCACACAAGTCATATTCGACATTACGGACCTACTCTAACTTCCAGAATCGGAATCCGACCCCGGTATCAAAAGGTCCACTTCCGGTCAAACTTCTCAAAAACCTTCAAATTTCTATCTTTAGCCAAATGACCCATGGACCTCCGAATTCACTTTTGATCGCGCTCCCAATACCAGAATCACCATACGGAGCTATTCTCAAACTAGGAATCCCAAATAGACATCGATAACACTGAAATGCACTTCAACCCAAACTTATGAAATTCCTTCAAAATGCCAACTTCCACAATAGGTGCCCAAACGTTCCCGGGTCTTCAAAACCTGATCCGGACATACACCCAAGTCCGAGATCATCATACAAACCTATTGGAACCTTCGAAACCCGATTCCGAGGTCGTTTACTCAAAAATCCAATCTTAGTCAATTCTTTCAACTTAAAGCTTCCGAAATGAGAATTTCTCTTTCCAAATCAACTCTAAACTTCCCGAAATTCAATTTCGACTGTGTGCACAAGTCATAATACCTGAAGTGAAGCTGCTCATGGCCTCAAACTGCTGAACGACGCGCTAGAGCTCAAAACGACCGATCGGGTCGTTACAAACTATATCCTCCAATTTTGAACATCTTTTACCGGTTGATCGGAAGGACTTGAACAAGATTTGGGATAAAAAAATTGGATTAAATTACAACTTTGGAACCTTTCAGGTGGGATCATCGCTGAACCATTATAACATCTGCCCCAATTTCACTTTTGGGTGAATTTGGATTTTTGTTTTGGTGTGACTAAACCCCAGAGAGATGTTGCTTACGTATCCTTTCGGAATCAAGTCGAACGTAATTTAGGGAACTTTGTTTTTTTTTTCATTTTCTTCTGTTTTGTTTGTTTTCTCTTTCTTTTTTCTTTCCTTTTCCTCTCTTCTTTTTCATTTTTTTTCATTTCAATTTTTTGCCCTTTCTTCCTTCTTCTTTTTTTGTATTGTTCTTTTTCTTCTCTTTCATTTTTTTCATTTTTTTCCTCATTTCATTTTTTCAATTTTTTTTCAATAACACTTTCAGGTTCCAAAGAGGGTAATCAAAGAAAAGTAACCGGCTCAAAGGGTTTGCAAAGAATTGATAGTGTTTGGGTTGCGAGAATAAAAGTCTTCTTCATTCCAACCTGAGAAAATTTATGTTATATAGAAGATCCAACATAGTACCTTTTGGTTGCACTTGCCTTGACAGTTGTTTCAGGACATTTCCTTCGATGTTTTCCAGGTACAACGCTCTCTTTGGCTGTATCCTTGTTACCATGTATGGATCTTTCCAATTTAGAGCCAATTTTCCTTTAGCTGCTCCAACTCTTTGTTTTGTTTCCTTAAACTAATCTTTATTGCGATCTAATTCTTGATTCATTATTTTGAAGTCTGACATCATTTTAGGATCTGAGCATGAAGCCCGCAAGCATGTCATGTTATTGAAATCTGACATCATTTTAAGATCTGGGAATGAAGCCCACAAGCATGTCATGTTATTGAAATCTGCATTTAACAGAACTAAAAAGAGAGTAAGAAAAATGACAAGATTAAGAAAAGAGACACTCCCGGTCAGTGAAATATTAATTTCATTTTTCTTATTTTGATTTTTTTTTAATTTTTGAAGATAGAAGGGTTTACATCAAAAGGTAAGACAATAAAGTAAAACATCTAGATCACACTCTGAGATTATCCGGATGCAGAAAGGATAGCAAGACTGGCTACCGAGACTCCCGTCTGATGGGGAACTTTTAGGCTTGGCGACCGTTTTTTGGCTTTTCTTCTTTTCGGCGATGGATGTAATGGCCTTCGGTGCCGGATCAAATTCCTCAGCTTCACAAATTATTCCGACTATTGGCCCGATGTTGTGTGCAGGCAACAGATAGTTCATCACATCAAGAGCTTCTTCATCCTGAAAAACAATTCTTTCGGCTTCAATCAAATCTTCAACTGCCCTTTTGAGGGTCCACCAGTCCTCTGTACTTTATCCTATTGCCCCAGAGTGGTATTCACATCTAGCGTCAGCTCGGTGCGAGGGGGACTCGGGGTTCGGCCGGTTCAGGGCCACTGGCTGCAATAGATCTAGCCTGATTAGCTTTTGGAACAAGCTTGAATACGATTCACCAATAGGGGTGAACTGATTCTTTCTTAAAGGCTCTCTTGGGCGAGGATTGTATTGGGGATCATTTGGTTGAGGATTATATGGAGCTTGGTAAGGATGGGCATTTCTGGGAGGTGGTGTCACGGCATAAGCAGCATCTTGAAGGGGATAATAGTGTGGTGGGACCATAGGAGGCACATATGATTGGCTGAATGACCTGCGGGGCCCCCTCGAACTTGAAACCATCATGGCTCCCTCTTCAAACCCATTTATATTCATTAAACCCTCTGAACCATTCTGAGCAGCCTGTGATGTGGCCTTAAAGGCAGCATGACTCAAGATTCGCCCTATTTCTAAACCGTTTTCAATCCTTTCCACAATTTTGATAGCCTCAGCAAATGGCTTTCCCATAGCGGACATCATGTTCTAGAAGTAGTTCGCCTCTTGGGCGTGTAGAAAGACAGTGACCATTTCAATTTCATTCATTGGAGGCTTTACCCTGGCAGCTTGTTCACACCATTTGACAGCATATTCGCGGAAGCTTTCCGCGGTTTTCTTTTTTGAATTGGTCAAAGAGTTTCTGTCAGGAACGATGTACACATTATACAGGAACTGGCGGATAAAATCTTGGGCCATATCGTCCCACACGTGCCAATGAGTAATTTCTTGATCCGTATACCACTCACAAGCGATTCCGGTGAGGCTTTCCCAAAAATAGGCCATTAGCAGCTCCTCTTTTCCACCAGCGCCTCTCAACTAGTTACAGTATCATTTCAGATGAGCGGCCAGTCTCTGTGCCCGTCGTACTTTTCAAATTTTGGCATCTTGAAGCCAGCCGGCAAGTGGACATGGGGAAAAATACAGAGGTCATAGTATGAGACACTTTTTCGGCCACTCAGACCTTGCATGTTTTTCAGGCTTTGTTTTAGGCTCTTCATCTTCCGAGCCATTTCCTCTTGCTCGGGATTTTTAACAACCTTTTCTTGCTCCCCCGAGAGATCATATTGTGGAGGTTGAGTGAAACAGTATGGGGTCAGATATGTTATTTCTAATTGAAGTTGTGGACCCTGAAAGGTGAACATGGGAGGCTCAATATACGACCGTGGTAAAGTTGGTTGTGTTCTGGTGCAGACTGGTGCTGTAGAGAACAATATTGGAGGTGCCCTGGAAATTGGCGCCTGGGGGCGAACCACAGAAGGCATGCCAGGAACATTGAACGGCATTGGATGGTGCCTGTATGGGATGAGCGGGTTGGGCACGAGGGTGTTGGTGACCTCACCTGACCTGGGGATCAACTCAGGGAACCCAGGGATTGCACTTGGCGGTTCCCTACCATTAGACCAAGCGTCCGACATTTCCAATATGCGGAGAAGCAATATCCTATTTTTCTTCAGCAGCTGTTGATTCTAGTTGTGGAATAGCCGATGCTAGGCTATCCTCAGGATCGATGATTTGTAGATGGCTTTCAGAGGCCATAGCAACCTTTTCTTTGGATCTTGTGAAAGAGAGGAGGCTAGACTACCAACAAAACCAACCACCAAAACCTAGCTAGTTTGCACACCCAACAACCTTGTTAGTTTTGAGACGCTTAACAGATAGGAGATCGCACGTTTGGATGCAATGCACTTAAACAGTTAAACGTTTCTACCAAGTGTTTGAACGGCTACTTGTTTCATACCGGCCTTAGCTAACTCTTTCAACATGTACCTCTTTTCTTTTATTTCTGTCTCTCTTTAATCACTTTTGATTTTTTTTATTTCTTTTTTGTCGCTCTTTTATTTTTGGCACTCTCTTTTCTTCTTTTTTTTCACTCAATTTTTCTTTCTCTTTTTTTCAGTTTATTTTTCACCCAATTAATTTATGGCTATGATCGAATTCGATGAAGATTGTTTACGTATCATGACGCCGCATGAATCAGATCTTGCGTAGTTCGAGAAGATCGAGAATGGAGTAAATAAACTAACTCTTTTTTTTACTTTTATAAAACTCAGACCATGAAAGCTTTAAGAAAAAGAAAAACATATTTTCTTTTTGTTTTGTTGTTTCTTTTTTTTGAAATTTTCGAAAGAAATGCTTTAAAAGAATAAAGGAAATATTTTTTTTGGATTTTTTATTTTTATTTTTTGAAAGAAAGACTTCTAAAAATTCCTTTTCTTTTGATTTGAACTTTGGGAATTACAAAAGTAAAAGGACGATATTTTTCTGTGAACTTTCATTTGTTTTCTCTTTTCTAAAGAATAAAGAAAAAATATTTTTTTGGTTTTTGGATGTTGCCTCTTAATTTTTGAAAGAGGGACTTTTAAGAAAAATGTTTTAAATTTTTGAAATTTTATTTATTTACGAAAGCACTTCTAAAGAAAAGCGAAAATATTTTTGGATTTCAATATTTTCAAATTTTTTTTTTGAAAGAGAGACTTTTAAACAAGGAAAAGATTTTTTTTTAATTCTTTTTTTTTTTTTTTGAATTTTTGAGAAAAATACTTCAAAATAAAGGAAATCCGTATTTTGGATTTTTATTTTTGATTGATTTTTTATTTTTATTTTTTTCATATGAAAGACTTCAGAAAGAAGGAAACTATTTTTTTGAGTTTTAAATTTTTTTTTTTTAAGGAAATGTTTCTAAGGACAGAATTAAAGGAAATTGTTTTAAGATTTTTTTTTTAAAAAAAATTGGGGCCAGAACCGATAAGGTTTGCCTACGTATCTCACATTCGGTGAGAATAAGACCCGCGTAGTTCGGTCAGTTTTGACATAATTGGAAAAATATGATATTAACTCACTTTCATTTTTTTAAATACATTTTCCTTTTTTCCCTTTTTTCAAAAATTTTGGCAGAATTTCGAGACATTTCCAAATACTGAGTTTTTTTAGAACTAGGTAAATTCTCTATCCTACCTCACTCTTGGTTTTTCTCTTTATTTCCTTTTCGTAGCCAGTCAACATGCAAGCCGAAACAAATAAATATTCACATAACACGTAGGATGCATCAAGATGGTCTTTATTTTGGGTACACCTGTCCTAGACGGACCCAGACCCTGTGTTGAGTCCCCAAGGTCAAATACATGTGATGCAAATAATCGTTCCTACTATGGATCCGGCATGAGGTTGCGCTATTCTAGGTTTAAAACCTGGGTTTGTGTTCTAGACCTGGCTTACCCGAGCGGACAAACTCGAGTCGAGGAGGGGGCAACGTACCGGGAGCACGAAAGTCTGCCCGACCTTGTTGCTTGCCTAGCCCCGTTCTATTTGGTATAACTCTAACAGAAAAGTGGGCCAAGCGAACGTGAGCACCATTTTTTTAGAAGACTCAAGAGGGAGGGCGTAAGAAGACATTTTAAATACAGTTCAAGTAATATCAAAGCGGTAAATAAATGGCATTTAGCACATTAGGTACACAAAATACAGTAATATCAACAATAAATAAGGCCAAGTAAAATCACATTAACAAGCTCGAATTCTTGAACCCTGAACCAGAAGTTCTGGGTTCTTATCCTCAGCAGAGTCGCCAGAGCCGTCACACCTCCTTTTTTACACCCCGAGAGGGGATATAAGGGAGTTTTTCCAATTAAAGTGATATTATTCGAAATGGGATTATTTTATTTATTTTCAGAGTCGCCACTTAAAATAATTTATGGTGTCCCAAGTCACCGGTTTATTTTTAAATCCCAAATCGAGGAAAATTGACTTTATTTAAAAGTCTGCGAACTAGAAATTCTAAGTAAGGAATTTTGTTAACCCGGGAGAAGGTGTTAGGCATTCCCGGATTCCGTAATTCTAGCACGGTCGCTTAGCAATTTATACTTGGCTTAAATTGTTTAACTACTTATTTTTCGGACCTATGTGCATTTAACTTTTACCGCTTTTAAGAACTTGAATTATTCGTAATTAAAGAATTGAGTTACGCGTACATATACTCTTTTCCTTTGGCGCGTCAAAATCATGTCACGCGAACGTGTCCACAATTAATAACACTTTGTTTATTAAGAAAGTTTGGTTGAAGTTGCGTGAATGCATCCCTCGATTTATTTTAAAAATCATAATTATGTCACGCGAACGTATACACAATCACGATGATAAATTAAGTCGCTCTTAAAGCAAACTACGAATATTTATAGTATTTCCTACACTAGTTAATATTAATGTGAGGGCCATGGGCTATGGAAGAAGTAAACTTATTATGGAAAGATTGTCAAGCTATTAATATTAAAGGCCGGTCCATATATTTTTGAGTTACCTTAAGACCATATCAAGCTAACATCTATATTCTATTAAAGCATGCTCAATGAGAAAATTAAGAGTACAACAAAAGACTAGGTTAACGAAGGAACAGAGCAATATTAAATTATCTAATAAAAGGAAAATGCAATATTAAATTATCTAATTCTTGACTTAACATTTGCGATCTTTATCACCATAGCCATTTTTATTTCTAAAGCAAGAAAGAACGACACTAGTACTCTTCAATCAATTTCTAAATTGATTCCCAAATAGAAATTCAATGCACCTTTATCAACTCTCAACGCAAGTCTGGTGTGCAAAGTCGCCCAAACCAGTAGAAGTAAGAGGTTCTTACTCCCATGTAGTCTAAATGCTTTTTTCTCTTATTGTTTTCTTCAATACTCTATCTTCTTTTTTATACTAATAATAAGCACAACTATAGAATTGTTGTCTAACATAGACATTCCTGAGCATTCATCCCACAAATCAAAGTAGGCAAATAACTTTAATCTTTTCCTAATCATGTATATTCCAATCAATCAACCTCCATTCCATACCTCATCTTATTTTTGTGGGTGTTGTAATAGCCAAAAGCAGTGACAAAATAAGATGGTAAACTTTTCTCTTCCATTGATAAAACCTAAAAGAAACAAAGTCAAAAATAAAAATAAAAAAACTAATGTATTAGGTTTACATAAATAAAGATCTGTCATTGCTATAAAATATGGTGGTTATGGGGTTGGTAGCTAGCTCAATATTATTTTTTGCAATACTTGCATTATTGAATTTGTGGGAAATATTTAGTCACTGAAAACTCGTGCCAAAAAAGAAACTCATATTCGCACTAGCACGTCTTTCTGTTCTTTCAATTTTTGACAATTATCAGTTTTCACTTGTAAAATAGAAAGCTGAAGAAACACACCTAAAAGTCACAAATTGCTTAAAACTCTGGATAAAGGATAAAAGAACGAAGATGAAGCTCAGCGCGACAGGAACAACAACAGCAATGTTTCTTCACCAAAAAAACAGAGAATCGACACTGAATTCCAAAGAAATTGAAGCCAAACCTTCAAATTCCAGCTTCCTTTTGATTTTGTTGTAAACCATTTTGTTTTCCGGATTTTCAACTTTGCTCCCTTTTTTGGAGGGGTTTTGTTCTTAGAGCCAGAAGGGTTCTTTTAGGTCTCTAGTTTGGAGAGAGAAAAAATGAAGAAGAAAAAGAAGGGAGGGGGATGTCCTAAATGCGCCGCTGCTCTCTGGTTTTTGGGAGAGGGGAGACCTTCTTTTTTGTCTTAGCAGCTAGGTTCTTTTTAGCTGAAGGGGAAGGGTTCCATTATTAGGTAGAAAAATGAAAGAAAGGTTCTATCATTTGAGAAGAAGAAGGTATCGAGGAAATGGGGGAAGATGTGTCGTTCTCCAAGGGTCTCAAAAAATGGGAAAATCTGATTATCTTTTTCTAGCTCCTTTCATGTATGTTAGGTCTAGGGATTTAAGGGAAAAAATGGGGAAAGGGAAGATTGGGTTGGGGTTTAAAAGTTAATTTGGGTCATTTTAGGAATTGGCCAATTTTAAAAGAAACAAGACCAAAATATATTCTTCCTATTTTTATTTTCTTTGTTTTTTCTTTTTCTTTTTCTTTGATTTTAAATTCTAATTAAATTAATTAAGATAATAAATCAATCTATTTTTTTGTAGAAATTAAAATTCTTTATTTATTTTTAACTACTAATTAACTTAAAACTAAGTAAAAACACTAATTTCTAAAGACTAAAAGTTAAATATGTAAAAAATGATAATTTTTATGATTTTTCTCTATGATTGTAAAATATTAAAAATGCATGAAATGCAACTAAATAAAGAAAAACTCCCAAAAATCAATTAAAATTATTTCGGTCTATTTTTAGGAGTTATTTTCATGTAGGGAAAAAATTAGGTGCTCACAAGCACTTTTGAGTTAATAGTTATTTTAAGAAGAATGGGAGATAAGGTGCGGTGGCCAAAAGAAATGAGATCGAACCCTAGCAGAACAAATTCAGACTTCTTGTGCGAGTTTAATAACGACCACGGTAATAAAATTGCAGATTGCTACAAGGTAAAATAGAGCATTTGTTAAAACAAGGTTATTTAACCAATTTGTTTAGTGAGAAGGGTAAGCAAACGTATATGAAGAATAGACAAGATCCACCAAAACCTCCATCACCAAAAAGAACGGTTAATGTGATAAGCAGAGGAGAGGAGGTCAACGGTGTGACATATACGGCTGCAAAAAAGACATCAAATGTCACGGTTAGCCACGAAAAGAGAGTTCACCAAGTTTTGGAAGAAGACACTATAACGTTTGATGATGCAGACATAGATGGCGCGATGATCCCTCACAACGATGCACTGGTAATATCTTACTTGTACATGATACTAATGTAAAACGAATTTTGACTGATCCAGGTAGCTCCGTAAATATCATTCTTTTAAGAGTGGTAAACGAGATGGAAGCTGGTGACAAAATGGTGCCCAAAGAATGGACCTTATCCGGATTCGACAATCAAGCATTGTTACAAAAGGGGAAATAGTGTTTACCATATTTGTAGAAAGAGTTGTCAAAGATACGAAATTCCAAGTAATAGATATGGACATGGCGTATAATATGATTCTGGGTAGGCCTTGGATTCATGATATAGATGTTGTTCCATCTACTTTGCATCAAGTTATTAAATTTCCTTCACAATGGGGGATTAGACAAATCCGTGGAGATCAGCAGGCTTCTAGAAGTATCAATTCAGTGGCAGATTTGAGCATAGCGAGCAATGATGTAGATAAAAATAGTAATTACATAATTCAGTTGAGGACACAGCAGCACAAACCTCAATTGGAGGTGGACAAACGGACGTAGATTCAAGGCCCGATGTCATCCAAGAGTCAGAAGAAAATGAAAATATCAAAACAACAATAGAAGAACTCGAGGCTATCGCACTTTCCAATCAGTGGCCAGATAGAAAAGTTTATGTTGGACTGAAGCTAAGTCTAGAAATGAAAGGTAAACTTGTCAAATTTTTACAAGCTAACGCAGATTGCTTTGCTTGGTCGCATTCAGATATGACAGGTATACCACCAGAGGTGATGACCCACAAACTAAATGAAGATCCATCTTATCCACCTATCAAACAGAAGAAAAGGAAGCAAGGATCCTTCAAAAATCAGGTAATCCTGGATGAGGTAAAAAAACTTTTAAAAATTGGGTCCATATGAGAGGTAAAATATCGTAACTGGCTAGCTAATACTGTAGTAGTACCAAAAAAAAATGGGAAAATGGTGAGTTTGTGTAGATTATACTGATTTAAGTAAAGCTTGTCCTAAACACTCATTTCCTTTATCGCATATAGATCAACTAATTGATTCTACTGCAGGACATGAGTTGTTGAGTTTTTTAAATGCCTATTCAGGATATAATCAGATAAAGATTAATCCTTTAGATAAGGAAAAAACTTCCTTTATCACAGACAGGGGGACTTACTGTTATAAAGTCATGCCTTTCGGATTAAAGAATGTTGGAGCCACGTACCAAAGATTGGTAACAAAAATGTTCCAAGAACATCTGAGAAAAACTATGGAAGTCTATATCGATGACATGCTGGTCAAGTCAGCACAAGTGGGGGATCATATCCAACATTTGTCAGATACTTTTTAGATTCTCCGCAAGTTCAATATGAAGTTAAATCCCGAAAATATGCCTTTGGCGTGGCTTCAAGTAAGTTTTAAGGTTTCCTTGTTTATAACTGAGGTATAGAAGTAAACCCTACGCAGATCAAAGCCATTGAAGAAATACCAAAAATACTCACGAGCAAAAAATAGGTGCATAAGCTGACAGGTAGGATGGCAGCTTTGGGAAGATTTATTTCTAAATCTTTGGAGAAAAGTTTTAAGTTCTTTTCAATGTTGAAAAAGCAAATCCAATTTGAGTGGACTGAGGAATGTCAACAAGAACTCAAAAACCTAAAAGCATATTTGTCAAACCCACCGTTGCTGGCTAAACCAAAGGATAGAGAAAGACTACTCATCTATCTTGCTGTATCAGAAATGGTGGTAAATGCAGTGTTAGTACGTGAAGACAAAGGTAAATAATTTCCAATCTATTATGTTAGAAAATCTTTATTGGATGCTGAAACCCGGTATCCTCACTTAGAAAAATTTGCTTTAGCACTAATTATGGCATCCAGAAAGTTGAGGCCTTATTTTCAATGTCACCTTATCTCTGTAGTGACCGTTTACCCCTTAAGAAATATATTGCATAAGCAAGAACTGTCAGGTAGGTTAGCCAAGTGGGCTATAGAGCTTAGTGAATATGATATCGCATACCAACCTAGAACTGCGATAAAATCATATGTTTTAGCAGACTTTGTGGCAGACTTCAGCCTATGGATAGTTCCTAAAGCAAAAAAGGAACTACAGGTGTTCACCGTATCTAATCCGGGTACTTGGACCCTATTTACTGATGGCTCCTCGAATGTTAAAGGAGCGGGTTTAGGCATTGTTCTAATCCCACCTTCAGGAGAAACCATAAGGCAGGCAATAAAGTGTCATCCCATTACTAACAATGAAACAGAATATGAAGCTGTAATTGCAGGTCTGGAATTGGCACGAGAACTCAGAATAGAGCAGATTATAATCAAAAGTGAATCGTAGCTTGTAGTTAATCAAATGCAGGGGACTTATATAGCTAGAGAGGCGAGGATGCAACAATATTTGAAAAAGGCATGAGAATTAATCAGACAATTCCAATCTTGAAAAATCTTGCAAATACCAAGGGAGAAAAATGGGGAAGCAGACGCGTTAGCTAATCTCGCATCCGTTGCAGAAGTAACAAATGAAGAAAATGCTTCTGTAATACATTTGTTTCATTCGGCACTCTATCAGAATAAAAACGAGGTAAATTTCAATAATTTAACTTGGGATTGGAGAAACGAGTTCGTTAATTTCTTGCAGTACGGGATTTTACCTAAAGATAAGAAAAAGGCTTAGTCACTTCGATGAAAAGCTGCCCGTTATTGTTTGGATCGTGGTAACCTATATCGAAAGATGTTCGGAGGGCCTTTAGCAAGATGTCTCGGACCTTCTCAAACAGAGTATGTGATGAGATAAGTACATGAGGGACACTATAGAAATCATGCAGAAGGAAGATCCTTGGTAAAAACTCTAATTAGAGCAGGGTATTATTGGCCAAAAATGGAAGAAGATGTGGAAAGTTTTGTGGCCAAGTGTGACAAATGCCAACAATATGGCAACAACATGCATCGCCCAGCAGAGCTGTTACATCCGATTATTTCACCATGGCCTTTTATGAAATGGGGAATAGATATCATAGGTCCACTACCACAAGCCAAAGGAAAGGTACGATTTTTATTAGTATTAACAAATTATTTTACCAAGTGGGTAGAAGTATGTGCCTTCAAACAAGTGCGGGAGAAGGAAGTCAGGGACTTTATTTGGCGAAACTGTAACAACCCGACCGGTCATTTTGAGCTCTAGCGCGTCGTTCAGTGGTTTGAGGCCATGAGCAGCATCACTTCAGGTATTATGACTTGTACGTGTGGTCAGAATTGAATTTGGGAAGTTCGAAGTTGATTTGAAAAGAGAATTCTCATTTCGGAAGTTTTAAGTTGAAAGAATTAACTAGGATTAGAATTTTGAGTAAACAATCTCGGAATCAGGATTCGAGGGTTCCAGTAGGTTCGTATGATGATTTCGGACTTGGGCGTATGCCCGGATCGGGTTTTGGATGACCCGGGAGCGTTTTGGCACCCATTGTGGAAGTTAGCATTTTGGAAGAAATTTCATAAGTTTGGGTTGAAGTGCATTTCATTGTTATCGATGTCCGTTTGGAATTTTGAGTCTGGGAGTAGCTCCGTATGGTGATTCTGGTGTTGGAAGCGCAATCGGAAGTGAAATCGGAGGTTCTTGGGTCATTTTGGAGTCATTTGGCTAAAGATAGAAATTGAAGGTTTTTGAGAAGTTTGACCAGAAGTGGACTTTTTGATATCGGGGTCGGAATCTAATTCCGAAAGTTGGAGTAGGTCCGTAATGTCAAATATGACTTGTGTGCAAAATTTGAAGTCAATCGGGCGTGAATTGGTAGGTTTAAACATCGAAAGTAGAAGTTTGAAATTCTAAAGTTCATAAAGCTTGGATTGGAGGTCGATTCATGATTGTAGCGTTGTTTGATGTGATTTGAGGCCTCGAGAAAGTCCGTAATTTGTTTTGGGACTGGTTGGTATGATTGGTTGGGATCCCGGGGTCCTCGGGTGGATTTCGGATGATTAACGGATCCAATTGGAGCTTAAAGGACAAGCTGAAGGGGTCTGGTTGCTGGTGTAACCGCTTATGTGGAGGGTTCACCGCAGAAGCAGCCCCGCAGAAGCAAGGAAGGGCACCGCAGAAGCGGTTAGAAGTGAAGGGATCAGGGACTACAGGTGCGAAGGAATTCCCGTACCTCCGTGATCGCAGATGCGGTTGGTGCGACGCAGAAATGGGCTGGGACAGCTGGAGGAGGACCGCAGAAGCGTTACTAGAACTGCAGAAGCGGCCAAGTGACCACAGGTGCGGAAAGGGCTGGAGGCAGTGAGTGTTTTAAATTTCGGGATTTGGCCATTTCCTCTCATTTTTCTCTTGGCTTGGGCGGTTCTTAGAGGGTTTCAAGAGGGTATTTTCATCATCAACGATAAGGTAAGCTATCCCACCTATCTTGAGTTAAATATATTGATTATGTATGGATTTTAGCATGTAAATTGATAGAAATTTGGGGGTTTGAGGAAAACCTAGAAAATTCTTATTCTTGGATTTTGACCACGATTTTGGGTATGAAATTAAGAGAAAATCATATAGTTGAGTTCGTGAGTTCATGGGTAAACTTTATCTTCGAAAAATATAGGAATCTGGGCTCGAGGGAAATTTTGTCAACTTTTTGATCGGGGTTAGGAATTGTTATAAATTGGATTGTAATGAGTAATTGAACATATATTAATGGGTTTGCATAATTATTGGCTAGTTTTGGAGCATTGTGCATCGATTCGAGTCTTTGGAAGGGCGTGGAATACCGGTTATGGATCTTTCGAGCGAGGTGAGTGTCCTTTCTAACCTTGTAAGAGAGAATTATCCCCATAGGTGAGTTAATTGGTTATGTGCTCCTATTTGTGGGGGCTACGTACTCACGAGGTGACGAGAGTCCGTGCGTGGCTATTATTATGCTATTGTCCAGGTAGTCTAGGACCCAAAAGCATGTTGTACTTGGAAATATTTGTAATCCTATTGACGGTTTGACTTGCTTAAATTCTATCGAATTGGTAAATGAATTTCTAAAAGGATTAAACTTTATTTTTCTTAAATCGTTAAAAAAGGAGGATTTGGATTTTCCTTGGATAGTTGTTCCCTAATGAAGTCTCGATTAACTATTTGAATATGTGATTCTATATGTACCTGCGTCGTATGTATGATTCGCGAGTAGGGTGTTTGTTTATTTTATGTTGACCGCATCGCATGGAGGATTCGCGAGCGGGGTAATAGATGTATTTATGGTTCGCGTCGTTCGACCCTCGATAGTGCACATTATTACATTTCTGTTGGATCGGGTCGTATGACATCAGCATGATTTGTGCTTGCTTGTATTGCTTGCCTTGAAACTTATTGAAGTTGTTATTGCCTCTTCCCGGCTTAAGGATATATGTATAAATGATGAAAAGGAATTTGGAAATTTCCTATAAAATAAAGAATTGTTTACTTGCTTCAACCTATCGAATTACAATCATGTTTATAAAAATCCACGATTTAATATATTATTGATATAACATTATTGGACCACTAGTAAGTGTCGAAGTCGACCTCTCGTCTCTACTTCTTCAAGATTAGATGGGATACTCATTGGGTACACATTATTTTCGTACTCATACTACACTTCTGTGCATTTTTGTTACACAGGCACATGCATCTCTTGTGGCCTAGTGAGCGTAGCAGTATGGTTGATACAGAGACTTAGATGAGCTGCATTTCCCAAGACAACCCGCAGCCAGCAAGTCTCTTTCAGATTACTGTATTTATCTTCTGTCCAATATTGTATTCCGGATGGTTGTTGTATTACATTATTTCTTAGAAATTGTTCATGCACTTGTGACACCGGGTTCTGAGATGCCTATGGGTTTATTCAGAAATTTTAAAAGTTGTTAAATGTTTCATTATTTATTCAGAGGAATTTACTATGTATTGTTTAAATGTATAAAAGAAGTGATTTTGGAAATATTTAAAACGAGAATTTAATTAAGTATTTTGGTTGGCTTGCCTGACAGCAATGTCCGGCGCCATCACGACCCTTAGTGAATTTTGGGTCGTGACAACATGGTATCAGAGCACTAGGTTCCCTTAGGTCTCACGAGTCATGATCAAGTTTAGTAGAGTCTCGCGGATCGGTACGGAGACGTCTGTACTTATCTTCGGAAGGCTACAGGGCTATTAGAAGTATTTCCCTTCTTGATTCCTCATCGTGCGATTTGATTCCTTGAGGCTTATGCCCTTGTTTCCTTCCTACTCAATCTTACGCGACGCAAACCACTGGTTATAAATCGAGAATTTAAGGATTGTAATGGTTGTACGCATGTGGTGCGGGGTGTTTCTCCCTACGGAATTGTTTGAGTTATTATCGTCGCCTTGTGGAAGGATATTCTATTGTTTCAGCTCAGTAGCGGTACTTCTGAGAGCTCTGAGGCTAGGCACAAGATGCCATGATGCTATGAACAATTGTTTCGCAGTATTGATATGATGGTAGGATGTTTGCCTACGTGTCGGGGTAGTGAATGACTTGAAAGGAGGTTTACTCAATGCACGATCTAGAGATTCAGTATTTTATTCCCGGCAGGGGAAAGGCAATCGGGCTAAGAATGTTTCGATTTGGGTTGATGGAGTAACTAGACTTGGTATTTGCGAGCGTGGTGGAGTTTTTTTCTATGATGAGGTGTCGTTGTCCTTATTAAATGTACTAGGTTCGCTGGTGTTATGATCTTCTACAATTCGCCTTTGGAGTAGGATATTGCGAAACAGTATTGAATAAGTGACGGTCAGAGATCGCGGGGTGCGGTGGTTCAGGATTTAGTCGGTGTTTCTAATGTCGATAGCTAGAGAAAGACGATCTTCGGAAAGGTTTAAAGTTAGTAGCGATTTGTGGGTTCGAGTGCTACGAAGGTAGATTTTATTAAGGCAACAACTGAGCAGCAAAGAATGAGGAAGGACATGTGGGAAGTGTCAAGCGGTGGTTAAAATTTCTAGAAGGCCAGGTATAAGAAGCAAAGGTCGAGTGGTTGACTAAAGGGGTGAGTTTTGCCAAAGTGGGAGAGTGGCGGAGTTGCATATGGGTCTGTTGGTAAGATGACTACACCCCTTAAGGAGGGTTTGGAGCGATTTGGGAATTTTAGTGATTGGTGATTAGGGCCTACGGATTAATTTGAAGTATGGACTATTATGTGGCAGGAGATTTGATATAATGGAAAGGAGCTGCTTAAAATGAAGAAGGATACAACCTAACTTTGAATTTGAAAGATGTCACCGCGCACTTAATTGATGTCCATGAAGAGTGAATGGACTGGTGCAGCTAGAGAGTGAGCTCGGACTCAGGATGGGTCATTGATGTCGCAGTGATTGTACCCCATGCAGTGACGTTGGAAGATGTCGGAGAGTGATTTTCATAGGGAGTTATTCCCCGTGAGCAGGTTAGAGCTCGCATGGTTGGCGAAGCTTTTGTGAAGAATTCTATTGGTTATACTGTAAAGAGATCGGTCGTGCGAATGTGGTTGATGATTTAGAGTATAAAAAAGGGGGTTTTACAAAAAGATTCTGAGAATATTTATGGTCGATTGCGCATGGGTATGTCAATAAGAGATAAGGAATCATGGTGAATTTCAGAGTTATGTAATAGTGGCTTCAAGCTAAGTGGGAGAGTCCCGCCGCCTACGATTGGGTTGTATGGTTATCTTCTTGTGAGGTTTCGGCTATCGGCGTATTGGTAAGTTATTTCAGCTACGGGAAAATAGCATAAGTGATAATTTGAGCAAAGGGATTGTTAAAGGTGTGCTATGATTGGCCTTATTGGCTCATGCTCAGACTTAGGGAAGAATTCAGGATTTATGCCTTGTATAAGTGCGGGTTTCAAGGGAAGTGATTCTGTCGGGTGCTTCGCCGAGAGGGTATGCATGTGCTAGGAGAATCATAGAGTTGATTATATTCGAGTCCCAGTCAGAGCGGGTGACTCTCGACAATGGTCCTAGTGAATTCGAAGGGGTAAAGTATGGTGCCTATTGATTTCGAGCCTATAGGTACGGTTAAGAATTAAGTTTTTGCAACGGCTTATTAGAAGAGGCCCAGAATGTTTTATGATGTTTTGACTTGCAGTGTAGCATTTGGGAGGTATGAAATGGTTCGTGGGATTTGAGATAGCATGGTCTCGTGATTCACGGTCACTCGGGATGAGTGCGGATGAAGCATGTTATGTGTTGAATGGAGTTATTATTTCTAAGGCAACCAAGGATAAATCGGAATAAGATAGACTGATTAGACATAATTGAATTGTCACGATGACGGTAGTGACTAGTTCCCTTAGTGTGATTAAGTTATGCAAGTGATTTGTCATGGTACGGATGAGGCCTGCGGCCGCCGTAATTTATGTTATTCAGAAGTATTCCATTGTTATGGCCTGTTATGTGTAGGCGGATCCCGGAAGGGCTATGTTGGCTTAGACCACTACTTGAAGATTTACATATTCTACGGTTACGAGAATTCACCTGTGTGTTGCTATGGTTCTCTTGAAGTGAGTTAAGTGAAAAGTTTATATGATGAAGTGTTAATCTATTAGTAGTTCAAGAGTTGTGATGAAGATCTTGTGCTATCGCATATTAGCATATTGGGTGTAGTGAGTGGTATGGAATTTGAAAGTGCATATCAAGGTTGCAGTTCGGTGTTGACAAGGATGTCATGAGCTCGGATGAGCAGGAAAGGGATTTGAATGTTTAAGAGTAAGCTGGCATTGTCTTCAACATCACCTGAGATCGGTGTTTTGTGAAAGAGGCTTTGCATCCTGGTTAAGGCTTCTTAATCGCTTTTCAACGTTAGTGTGGTTGGTGGTTTGGATGTATAGACCTGTTATCTGATATGGAAGGTTGTATTAGTGTGGCATGTAGCCACTTGATTGATTGAAGAGTTAAATCAAGTATGAAGATTGTAGTGATGTCGTTAAATTGAGGATTGATGCCTGGAGAGCACACGGTTTATTAGGTTGCGGACTGTGGAGGATTACTCCAGTTATGATAGTTGTTCTCGTGTGTTATGAGAAAATGGGTGTTATTATGGACCCATGAAAGGTTAATGGCCTAGTTCGGTGTGATCAGAATCAGCTTGAGGTCTGTGGATGGATTTAAATGTGAATATAGGCTCTATATCAGGCCAGATGTGTTCATGTCAGCAATGCTCTCCTTATGGATAAGTAGTCAGGGTGTTATTTTGTCGTCAGCTATTTCATGTAATGATATGTTGCGCCATGTGAGTTGTGAGACGGCTTGGTGAATTTCTTATGTGTTGAGATAATGTTATATGAGCAGGATGTCTCTTGAGGTTCAGATCGTATATCGCACCTCAGTTGTGCTTGAGTTTTGTAGCCTATGGCACTATATGTCTCCCCAGGGGTGGTATTATGCACTTGACGTGCTGGTGACTGACATTCGGTATTTTGATGTGATAAGCAATCTAGCTTGGTGTGTATCTCCTTATGTGAATTTTATGTGTGGATCGGGTGGCACGCCGCCATGGATATGTTGTTTGGATCGGGTTGCGCGCCACAATAGTGTGATGTTGAGTACAGTTCCCCATATTTGTTTGTATGTGTTTTGTTTCCTATTTTTCTGAGGAAAGCTCATGTTAGCTATGTGCCTGCGTCACATGTATGATTCGCGAGCGGGGTAATTGGATTTCCTTTTCAGAGTTCATTTTCCTTTTGTATCGCGTTCGAATTGGTAGCTTATTGGCGCATTGTCGCATCATATGAGACTTTTGGTCATGTTTGGGTGGCTTATTGCCTGAGCAGTTCGTACTGGGTGAGACGAGATCATTGGATTTAGGATCAGTGCAATCTAATTATATGAAGTATATTACGGAGCTAAGACCATTATTTGTTTCAGAATGAGGTGATGGTTCTTGTCAGAAGTATAGACCCAATGATTTGTCGATTCGGTAGTTGGTTATGAATTTCTACACATCTCTTCCGTCATGGCGGTATTGTAAGAGTTAGAGCAAGACCTATGTATGTCATGTGGTACAATGGGAGCATCAGATTCATGGAATTTCGAATAAATGGATCAGAGAATGTTATTGTGGTCCTGTGAGTAAAGTGGTGCAAGGTGTGAATTCAGCTAAGGTGTGCAGTCATGTTTTGGTGTTGCGTGTAGCTATTGATATGGTGAGCGTATGTTGTAACTGGCCAGGCAGAGAATTCCGGATGATTGAATTGGGCTCTAAGGCTTATTTGCTTAAGTGAAAAAGGATATATTCAGATTGACCGAGCAAGGGTGCCCAGCTGAGTTGTGGTAGCACGGGTAGGTGCTCGAGGTGTTAAACAGTGATTTCGGACAACTTCGTTGCAGTTCTCAGCACGTTCGAGGATGAACGTATGTTTATGTGGGAGAGAATGTAATGACCCGACCGGTCGTTTTGAGCTCTAGCGCGTCGTTCAACGGTTTGAGGCCATGAGCAACATCACTTCAGGTATTATGACTTGTACGCGTGGTCGAAATTGAATTTCGGGAAGTTCGGAGTTGATTTGGAAAGAGAATTCTCATTTCGGAAGCTTTAAGTTGAAAGAATTAACTAGGATTGGACTTTTGAGTAAACGATCTCGAAATCGGGATTCGGGGGTTCCAGCAGGTTTGTATGATGATTTCAGACTTGAGAGTATGCCCGGATCGGATTTTGGATGACTCGTGAGCGTTTTGGCGCCCATTGTGGAAGTTAGCATTTTGGAAGAAATTTCATAAGTTTGGGTTGAAGTGCATTTCAGTGTTATCGATGTCCGTTTGGGATTCCGAGTTTGCGAGTAGCTCCGTATGGTGATTCTGGTGTTGGGAGCACGATCGGAAGTGAATTCGGAGGTCTGTGGGTCATTTTGGAGTCATTTGACTAAAGATAGAAATTGAAAATTTTTGAGAAGTTTGACCGGAAGTGGACTTTTTGATATCGGGGTCGGAATCCGATTCCGAAAGTTGGAGTAGGTCCATAATGTCGAATATGACTTGTGTGCAAAATTTGAAGTCAATTGGGCGTGAATTGATAGGTTTAAACATCGAAAGTAGAAGTTTGAAATTCTAAAGTTCATAAAGCTTGGATTGGAGTTCGATTCATGATTATAGCGTTGTTTGATGTGATTTAAGGCCTTGAGCAAGTTCGTAATATGTTTTGGGACTGGTTGGTATGATTGGTTGGGGTCCCGGGGTCCTAGGGTGGATTCCGGGTGATTAACGGATCAAATTGGAGCTTAAAGGATGAGCTGAAGGGGTTTGGTTGCTAGTGTAACCACTTCTGCGGAGAGTTCACCGCAGAAGCGGCCCCACAGAAGCAAGGAAGGGCACCGCAGAAGCGGTTAGAAGTGAAGGGATCAGGGACCGCAGGTGCGAAGGAATTCCCGCACCTGCGTGATCGCAGATGCGGTTGGTGCGGCGCAAAAGCGGCCTGGGGTCGCTGGAGGAGGACCGCAGAAGTGTTATTGGAACCGCATATGCGGAACTGCAGAAGCAGCCAAGTGACCGCAGGTGCGGAAAGGGCTGGAGGCAGTGAGTGTTTTAAATTTCGGGATTTGGTCATTTCCTCTCATTTTTCTCTTGGCTTGGGCGGTTTTTGGAGGGTTTCAAGAGGGGATTTTCATCATCAATGATAAGGTAAGCTATCCCACCTATCTTGAGTTAAATATATTGATTATGTATGGATTTTAGCATGTAAATTGGTAGAAATTCGTGAGTTTGAGGAAAACCTAGAAAATTCGCATTCTTGGATTTTGACCACGATTTTGGGTATGAAATTAAGAGAAAATCATATAGTTGAGTTCGTGAGTTCATGGGTAAACTTTATCTTCGAAAAATATAGGAATCCGGGCACGTGGGCTCGAGGGAAATTTTGTCAACTTTTTGATCTGGGTTAGGTTGTTATAAATTGGATTGTAATGAGTAATTGAACATATATTAGTGGGTTTGCATAATTATTGGCTAGTTTTGGAGCATTGTGCATCGATTCGAGTCTTCGAAAGGGCGTGGAATGCCGGTTATGGATCTTCCGAGCGAGGTGAGTCTCCTTTCTAACCTTGTAAGAGGGAATTGTCCCCATAGATAAGTTAATTGGTTATGTGCTCCTATTTGTGGGGGCTACGTACGCACGAGGTGACGAGGGTTCGTGCGTAGCTATTATTATGCTATTGTTTGGGTAGTCTAGGACCCAAAAGCATGCTGTACTTGGAAATATTTGTAATCCTATTGACGGTTTGACTTGCTTAAATTCTATCGAATTGGTAAATGAATTTCTAAAAGGATTAAACTTCATTTTTCTTAAATCAGTAAAAAAGGAGGATTTGGATTTTCCTTGGATAGTTGTTCCCTAATGAAGTCTGGATTAACTATTTTAATATGTGATTCTATGTGTACATGTGTCGCATGTATGATTCGCGAGCAGGGTGTTTGTTTATTTTATGTTGACCGTGTCACATGGAGGATTCGCGAGCGGGGTAATAGATGCATCTATGGTTCGCGCCGTTCGACCCTCGGCAGTGCACATTATTACATTTCTATTGGATCGGGCCGTATGACCTCGACATGATTTGCGTATGATTGTATTGCTTGCCTTAAAACTTATTGAAGTTGTTATTGCCTCTTCCCGACTTTAGGATATATGTGTAAATGATGAAAAGGAATTTGGAAATTTCCTATAAAAGAAAGAATTGTTTACTTGCTTCAACCTATCGAATTACAATCATGTTTATAAAAATCCACGATTTAATATATTATCGATATAACATTATTGGACCACTAGTAAGTGTCGAATTCAACCTCTCATCTCTACTTCTTCGAGATTAGACGGGATACTCATTGGTACACGTTGTTTTCGTACTCATACTACACTTCTGTGCATTTTTGTTGCATTGGCACATGCATCTCTAGTGGCCTGGTGAGCGTAGCAGTATGGTTGATACGGAGAATTAGGTGAGCTGCATTCCCCGAAACGACCCGCAGCCAGCAAGTCTCTTTCAGATTACTGTATTTATTTTCTGTCAATATTGTATTTCGGACGGTTATTGTATTACATTATTTCTTAGAAATTGTTCATGTACTTGTGACACCGGTTCTGGGATGTCTATGGGTTTATTCAGAAATTTTAAAAGTTGTTAAATGTTTCATTATTTATTCAGAGGAATTTACTATGTATTGTTTAAACGTATAAAAGAAGTGATTTCAGAAATATTTAAAACGAGAACTTAAGTAAGTATTTTGGTTGGCTTGCTTGACAACGATGTCCGGCGCCATCACGACCCTTAGTGGATTTTGGGTCATGACAGAAACATCATAAGCCAGTACGGAGTTCCAAAATAAAATGTATGGATAATGGCCAGCAATTCATAGATGTGAAAATTACAGAATTCTTTCAGAGTTGGCAGATTAAAAGGATAACTTCAACACCTTAGCATCATGTGGCTAATGGACAAGCGGAATCGACAAAGAAAGTTATTATTAATAACTTGAAGAAAAGATTAGAGGAGTCAAAAGGTAAGTGGCCAGAAGTATTACCAGGAGTCCTATGGGCTTATCGAACGACAGCAAAAACAGGTACGGGAGAGACTCCATTCTCACTTGTGTATGGTGTTGAAGCCTTAATTCCAGTTGAAATAGGTGAACCAAGTACAAGATATACCCAAGCGACTGAAGAATCAAATGAGGAAGAGATGTGAATAAATCTAGATTTGCTTGAAGAAAGGAGAAAAGCGGCTCTAATAAGGATGGTAGTGCAGAAACAAATTATTGAGCGATATTACAATCGGAAAGCTAATCTTAAATACTTCAAGATTGGGGACTTCGTCCTCAAAAAAGTTATTCAATCGACAAAAGCGTCCAATGTAGAAAAGTTGAGTCCAAATTGGGAAGGACCCTACAGGATTCGAGGCATTGCCAGAAAGGGCGCGTATGAGTTAGAAATAATGGACGGCAAAGTACTCCCATCGAATTGAAATGATATTCATTTAAACAAGTATTACTTCTAAGCAAAGGAAGAACCCCCGGTCAGGTATCATTCGTGTATGATTTAGTTTTATTCCTTTTTAATTATACTAACCATTTTTTATAATAGGCACAAAGCTAGCCCATACCAAATGATGATATTAGACCTGAAAGACACGCGGGATACAAAATTATTCCCGGTCTGGGTTACAACCTTTCTGATGAAAATAAAATAGGTTAAGTAGTCAACAGCTAAAAATATACCTCCGAGTCCCGTATGTATTTTTCTTTTCGGGAAATGGACCAAATGAAAGGAATAATCAAGTGCTCGAGATTTCATACTTCAAAGCTCTAACACTTGGGGGACTATAGAAAGAAGATTAGAAGTCAGAATTCAAGCCTGGATCAACCCAAAAATCAAAAGTCAAGAGCCAATCAAGAGCCAAGAAACAAGTCTGATTCAAAAACCTTTGTAATAAGCTTTCATAAAGTGTAAACTCGCGGACATAAATTACAAGATCATGCGAGTACTTAGGTTAAGGGCAGTGATTAGTCATGGGTTGCAAGATATACCCGAGAATTTTTTGAAATCTGTTATAATAAAAATAGTTATGAAAGAGATGTCATACAAAAAGTTAATTGAATACTTGTAAAGTGCTATGTAATTTGAAAGATTAAGACATGAAACTTCCTCAAATTATTCATGAAACTTCTTCAAAATATGTATTTTCCTACTTCTATCATATACCTACACCAATATGAAGTTGAGATGTTTTCTTCATTAGTGTCGTTTATAAAAGGGCCCTCTTTTATAAAATTCGTGTCTATGCGAAAATCACAAAATATTAAAGCATTTTTAAATGCAAGTCAAAGAGTTTAAACGAAAAATCACATTAAACGAAAGATCATATATTAAACTTGGCTAAAACTAAGTATATACTTAGTTAAAACCAAAACGTTTGTTTGATAAACAAACCCCAAAACGAACCAGGGGTAAAAACTAACCAACGATTTCAAAAAGTAAAACTTACTATCAAAAGTTCAAAAACTAAGAACACAAAGGGGCAGAATCCAATATGGAATCATCAATAGCAGGAGAAGATTCAACTTGAGCACAGGAAGCTTAAAAACTAACTTCACCAGGAGTAAGCTCATCACCTTCGGGAACGCCGACCTCAGGTGAATGAAAATCTTGACTTTGCTGAGTTTTTTTGATTGCCTCTTTAGCTTTAACAATCTCAACATTGAGATCAAAACCTTCTTGGCTAGCCTTCATCAAAGTCTCGAGGCGAGTATTTAAAAAAGCCCAACTTACATCACGTGTCGATTTATCTTCAAGGGCTTCATAATATTTCTCCCACTGGTTAATTTCAGCCTCCAACTCTTCTTTCTCAATCAAAGAAGCATCGTAAGAAACCTATAAAGGGGAGAGGGAACTCTCCAAGAATTGGATCTTATCAGAAGAGACACAGAGGTCTTCTTGAACCTTAGTGAGTGTTTGAACTAGCTCCCCTGCATAAGTCTCCTTCTGATTAAGGAGTTCTTTCAAACCCATTATCTTCTCAGTAGCTTTAGAAAGTTGCTTTGCAAACGAAGACTCAAGGATGTCTTTGTCTTTGTCTTTGCCAACTTGACTTGAAGAGGTTTTTTCAACTGCCAATTTCGTCGCCATCATCCTTGCTTGTTATTCCAAAGCATACTTCTCTAGCTAAAACTTCTTTCTCCCATTGAAGACCCTCGTATTGTTCCTTCCAGTTATCCACTTCAGTACGATAATCATTGACTAGCTGCCCAGTGTGAACATTTATCTTCATGAGCTCTGTGCCTATCAAGTTGATCCACAAAAGAAAAGAAAGAAGTGATTGTCACACAAAAGTAAATAACCACGAGGAAAAGAAAGGAAAAAGCTAAGGCTTGAACCTTCAAAGATGAATGAACAATATCATTCATCCATGTTAAGGAGATGTGGTTTTCCAAATTTGACTTCTCAACTAGGCCGATCAGAGGTTTCAACCATACGTCTGCTTGACCAAAATTTTTCAACAGATTACCACCTTCAGGAACTTTTATGATAACTTTTTTCATCACCCTATTGCTACTAGAAGTACCAACTTTAGCATGAGAAGTAGTAACAACAGGGACAATTGAGGAAGTTAAATCAGCCACGGGAGGAGCAGTAGCAGTAGTAACAGGAACGGTAGATTGAGAACAAATAGGGACTGATGCTGGAAGAGGAGTAAGGGGTAATTCTTCAGAAACGGGACCAAAATCTTCACTACTAAAACCATGGGAAAATAGTTGATCAGTAGAGTCATGAAGGGGAGCATTCATCTCTTCATTATAACTCGCTAAAGTAGCATCTTCAAGCTCATTCACAGGAACTGAACTTGGAGGAGGGGTGACTTTACCATCTGAAATAACGCGCCTCCTAGCCCAAGGCCTGCACACTAAGGAACCCTCTTCTTGTTCCTCTTCACCTTCTGAGATACGGGCTCCGTCTACTTTTCTCTTTGCTGAAGAGCTCAGAATCCTTTCTTGAGCAAGACTCACCGTAAGTCTCGCAGATGAAACAGAAGCAGGACTAACACCGCGAATGGAAAATCCTAACAAAAGCAAAGAGTCACGGTGAGAAACTCTTAACTTAGCAAAAGACAAAAGGAAGAAGACTAAACGGGAAAAAGTACCGTGTGTTTTAACTTTACACCCAAATCTATGAGAAAGATACTTCCAAGATCTTCTCTCCATAGGGGCAATAAATAGCAACTTTCCTACCCAAGCACGGAAGTTGGGAATTTCCTTAAAAACTTTCATAGTTGCGAAAAAAGCAGGGGTGAGAATACATGAGAATCAATTTTTGAGAAAGGAAAAAGGTGAGATACAAATACTTACATGCAAAATTTTATTTTTCTGGAAAAGGCATATTTTCTTCACCCATCAAACATTAGTGGGAGCAGCAACGAAGCGAGCATACCAGCCTCGATCTCTATCATCCTCAAGGCTAACCAATACTCTCTTACTTTTAGCCACAAGGGAAAAAACTCCTTCATGAAATAGTTTGGGAGAGTAAGATAGAGTAGGTGACGAAAAGTAAAAGGCATAGAAGCCAAGTTTGATAAAAAATGGAGGCATGCAACAGTTCTCCAAATAATAGGACAAATCTGTCCTAAACACACATTAAAGTAATAACAGTACTCAATAATTACCGGGTCAATAGGAGGTTTAAAACCTAGGGTAAAAGCATATGTATAAACGAAGGAATAGCCAGTTTAATATGAAGTTATTCTTTAGTAGAACCACGGACTAAAATTGAGAAGTCGGGTTTCCAATTACATTCTCTTCGAACCAGAGCGACAAGAACAGTGGTAATCAGAGTTGGGTAACAATCAACACGATCAAGGGAAGCAGCCATGGAAGAGACTTGACTCTTCATGGATTCACTATCAGTCACAAAGGATAGCTCTTGAGGAACAATTTCATCAACAGTAGGTTTACGTAGAGCTTCAGTTGAATTTTTGTCTTTAGAAGAAGATTATAAGGTTGCAGAAGCCCTAGGTCTAGAAGAAGATGGATTGGCAGCACTACTTTGAGAAGGGGAACCACGGTTAGAAATGGAACCAAGGCTCCGTAATCTACCACCTCTTCTACTTCTAGTAGGTACATTAGAAGAAGCAAACTCATCAACAGTGATAACTTTGCGAGGATCAGGGGAAGCCATGATTAACTAGAGAAACACAAGAAAAAGATGCAGAAAGAAGTAAGACAAGAAGACGAAGAAGGAAAGGCTTTAGAAAATAGGAAAAAAGGGGTGAAGTATTTATAGGAAGACATGACTATTGAGGTCATTATGAAGCGTCATAATGGAACCGTCACTTCGTGACTGATGCGGTTGTAGGAAAACCCTAAAAGACGCTGAAGAACTAAAGGACCAGTTGGTAAAATCCACGTGGCATGATCATTAAATAAAAGTGATGAACGTCACATCGATTCAGAAAAGGATATGATTGTATTCGAAAACGGTGGCAGAGGATTCCCGCCATAAAAAATTTTCACTTCCCCAAATATTCAGTAGAGAACATTCAAGAAAGTGGGGGGACTATCTGTATTGGTAGTGAAAAAGAGCTACACGTGGAATGTTAGACTACTGACTTGGCATAACACGTAAGAGTAACAATATAGCAACATGTGGCAGTCTTATTTGATAGAGTAAGAAAAGGCATGGGAAGAAACACCCACGAGACAGTACCGGACCTAAAAGCCGGCAAAGAATGAATAAATAATAGAAAGAAGAAAGATACATGGACCGGAAAGAAATAAGGAAGGGGGAATCGTAACAGATGTAAGACATTTATAGCAATAAATGCATCGGTTATGAGAATCCAAAATAGAGGGCAATCAATATCATTAATGCCCATAATTAGCACAAATTACGGGGGAAAACCGTTACTATTGTACATTCATATATAAAGGCACATAATTTTATTTGTAACGACACATCTCCTTTCTCAAAATTCTCTGCTTTGATCCTGCAATCAGCTACTTCCTTATTTATTTTTTTGTTATTTTCCTTTGATACTGTTGAGAAAGTGAAGCAAAACTTGGTTATCAGAAGCCCGTTTTCTTCTAAAATTAGTCTTTGACCGAAAGATAAATTTTTGGTTAAACAGGGTATTTCCAATATTACACAAAAAATTGATTAAAAATATTATTTGAGTAAGAAAATAGTTCAAATATAATATAAAAATATATTATCGTGGGGGTTTATTATTCTCAATTTCAACTCTTTATGCAATCCATTTAATATTACTTTTTTATGGTATTGGACATTATGGAGTAGTAATGTATTGCCAATACGGAGGATTCTTATGAAATTGATTTTATTAAGCCTTCCTGCATATTTTTAATAAGAATTTAATAGATAAAATTTTATTAATTTTAAAAAAATTTAAATATTAAAAATTAGTAAAAATGGTATTGTAGTCCAAAAAATAGGTTATTGCAGTTATGTCCTTTAATTTCCTATGCTTTCACTTAATATTTTAGGATTATTGGTATATTAATATTGTAGTTATGCTTTTATAATAATATATGCTCTCATTTTTCTAAATGGATTTGGACAATATAATAATTGTCAAATTAAATTAGTAATAGGACATTATAATATATTTTCGAATTAAATTAGTAATATGAATTTTTAAGAAGTATATCCTAAAAGTAATAGGATTACATGACTAAAGATATTTACTTGTTCAATTTTATATGAATTAGACACTCCGAAAGTAATTATACTAATAGTATTCTAAAGATAATTATGTAGAATTCCTACGGTGTAGTATTATGTCCCAAAACTAATTATGGGAGTATGTGAGAGCTTACTTAGTTCCTGTTGTATTTATCCTTTCTACAAAATTTAACTAGTTTCAGTTTAATCATAACTTGGGAAAAACATAATGCCAACTTTTTACCCGACCGAAAAAGAAGAAAAAAAATTACTCCAAAAACTGTAAAGAAGATTGGAGAAACATGTCCAACATGAAGTAATAGACATACAAGAGTTGAAAGAAAAGGTAATACTCCAAAAAGAAATAACATAAGACCAAAACATTTAATTTGCAGAAAACAATGAATTCAAAGAAGATTGCTGAAGATATATGCAGTTAGTAGTAGTAGTATCTTCGTGATGGCCCGTCGACCAAGTCAAGCATAGCCTGTCTTGATCTTGCCGCAATCTGAGCTTCAATTTGTGCTGCTATTAGCTGTTCATGAGCATCATTAGCTGAATTTATCATCTCAACTGCTGAATTTGGATTTGGATTTGGATTTTGACGTTTTTGTGATCTCGGTAAAACATCATCTTCAGGACTTGCACAATGCAAGTGCGTCCCGAAATCACATTCAGCGCAATAGTACAACCAATCGGCTTTGTTCATTATTGCATTGCAGATATCACAAGCAAATACGGTCTCCTTATCTTCGTATGGAGAACCATAGAACAGCTCCAACTCATGTGGGTGTTTGTCAACATGTATTGACCTTGGAATTTGGAGTTCCTCTTCCTCCCCTTCTTCGTCCTCCTCTTCTTCTTCATTGCCGTCTTCCTCCTCTTCTTCTTCCTCTTCATCTTCTTCTTCATTGCCGTCTTCCTCTTCTTCTTCCGCTTCCACTTCCTCCTCTTCTTCTTCCTCTTCCTCTTCCGCTTCTTCATCTTCTTCACCTTGCTCTTCCTCTTCTTGATTGGTTTCTTGTATCTTGATTGGTGCTTCCTTTGGTTTCATGATTGGATTTACTTCTGGTATGTTGAGTACTGGCCGTTCTCGTACTTGTTGGCTGACAGGTTTGGAATTTCCACATTCGAGATGTGTTCCAAAATCACATTCAGCACAATAATACAACCAGTAATTAAGATCTGCATTGTCGCGACAGAGATCACAAACAAAAACAGTGCTCTCATCTTCCTCATCATCATCAAAAGGTGAATCAAATATGAGCTCAAGTTCATGACGGTGCTGCGGAAGGAATACAGTATGAGGCAAAAGGGCACAATGCAAGTGGATATCAAATTCACAAGCGGCACAGCTAAAACTATAGCCATTGCCATCAGAGCCACAAGCTTTGCAAGTATACGACCGATTCGTGTACGTAGGAACTGGGAGAAGGGTCAAGTGGTGGTAAGGATGAGACAAATGATCGAGAAAACGAGGAGCATTTAAGCAGTTTTCGTGAAGGAAATACTGGCAGCTATTGCAGCCATAGAAATTAGGGTTGTTTGGTTTTTCACAAGCATTGCAACTGAGAGTTTCAGCTTCTGTTGGATTCACAAGTTTCAAGATGTGGGGGTGGCTGAAGTGTTGTTTACCTAGACTTGGAGCATCTCTCCGTTTCTCTCTTCCCATTTTCCTTTGTAATTAACTTGGTTGGTAATCAATAAGGAGGTATACAATCGAAATATATACTTTAGAGAGCTAGCAAGTTCAATGATCACACTAGCTAATTTGTATTCGTATTTGCAGCTACGTACCCTATTTAACTAGAATATGATACTAATAAGTTGGCAGTGCTAATTGATTGCTATTGCTTCAACGTACGACTTGGTTTTCATCATCTTTTAATCTCTTTTGTAAGTCGTCTCCGACAACAATTTGGCCAATTGTTATTCAAAAATAGTTTAGTTACCATAATTTGACTGATTAAAAATGGCGTTGCATTATGAAGGTTTTTGCTATTATTCATATAGATAATGCTATATTATTCGTACAGCTCATTGTTTAAGAACCTTTATTTTTCTTCTTATTCTCAGTCTCAGTTTGTTTCTTGGAGACCAATTCCAAATGACACCTAATTGGCACCAATTCAATTGCATGACCATACCAGTTTCTTGAATTTTACCAAACTTTTCTTTACAGTCAACTTAACTATAGTATATTTAATTGAAACTAAATTAGATCTTTGCAACATTTTACTCATAGTAGGCTTTAGGCTCGTCACTACCACATGCTTTACATTCCAAATAATAGACTCCCTCTGGTCCATAATAAGAAGTAATTTAGTCAAAATACAGTTTTTCTCTATGGGTTAGTATTTTCTTAAAGGGCATGTTAAAAGCTAAAAATTCACTTATTATGGATCGGAAGGATTAATATAGAAGACACTTAGCTCTAGTTGGCTTTGTAAATGCTCGTGTGTGATATAAATAGGAAGTTAAATCCACCAGACCACCAATTTCGACAAATTTAAGCCATGGGTTCGAACTGCGAAAGCAATTACTAATGCTTATATTAAAGTAAGTTGTCTACATCATATACCCAATAGGGTGCGGTCTTTCACCAAATCTTACGAACGCATGATACTTTGAGCACGGGCTACTCTTTTGATAACCTGGGAAGTCAACTGTATTGAGGTTCATGGAAGTTACGGTCAAAGTCTACTGTTAGACTTTTTGCTCTTCCAAGTTGGCATTTGATCATTCATTATCATACTGCTGACTAATAATTCATTCTACTATATTCTAAATGTTTCATTTAGACTAATATATTTATTTGCTTGATTCAAATCAAACCAAAAAGGTATTTAGTGCCAACTAAATAATTAATTTTTTAACCAAAAGTGGAACAAACTGTCTCGTCATATAGTCATATTCATTATTCTCTCAGAAACAGAATTATATAGTAATCATTTATATCATTCCTAACTTGCAAACCGATCACTCAGCCTTAGACCTAGCTACCAATTTTACATTGTACGTGTCATTTTACATTTTTCTTTAATTTAATTATATCATTTTTTGTTCTCGAAGGGGAGAGTGGACCATGAACATAATATGAAGGGAAAAAAGTAGGAAGGAGAATGAGATGACAGTTTCACACGTAGGTATATGTGGTGAATGGTATTGGTTGGGTTTTTTCTTGTAGTGCCTGCTAAATTATAGTTGAGCATAATGGTCAAAATTCCACTTCGAGCGAAACAAATTAACAAGAGTTTACTCTTTTATTGTGAAAATTAAAATACAAAACTCAAATGGAAAACCAATGAAAACAACAGCACGGAGTTTTCGAAGAAACATAACACATTGAGGGATGTACACCTCTCAAAACAATCAACCAGCTTGTAATTAACTTTAACAGCTAGTAGATGATTTGGTTGTTACCTGTCGTATTGTATCGTATTGTAATTTAAATATAATATTTGTTTCGATTGTCACTTACTTTTTATTGTATTGTATTATTATATCCGTCATTATGTAATGACAAAAAGTTCCACCTTATGAATCGATCAATTTGATGTGGTTATGTTGCTAGCTTATTTTTTTCTCTCATCTTGCTTTTTTTTACTATTAAATAATCCTATTATATCTTCTACCCTACCTTTTTATATAATAATATTACCTCGTACTCTTACTTTTTCTTTATTATAATATTGCAATTTTATTCTTCATATTGTTGGTGCGACATCATGAAATCATGACGGCAAATAATACAATCTATCCAAATATAGTATACATTAAAACGATACAATAGAGTACAATACATTATGAAACGATACATAACAATCATAACACACAGAGACTCTCTTCTCTAGCAAGAAAAGAGCTTTTATTTAAGTTTGTGACCTATGACCATAAATCCGTTGCTATTTCGTTGAAATTAGCTACCGATTATTTTCGGTCACTAAAGTAGGTCTGTAGTGAGCCATTAATAACAATGAGAGCTACGCCACATATTGGTTATAGCTTGGGCGTTCATATAGGCCATGTGAGCTTGAAAGTTAAGCCTTGCCTGTTGTCCTTGAGCTTTGATTGTTGCCATCATCAATCTTTGCTCATTAGTCATATTCTCTTCCTCTTCTTCTTCTTCGTTCTCAAGGCTCAAACCATCTTCTCTTTTAACAGTCGCACATTTCAAGTGTGTGCTAAATTTACACTCGGCACAATAATAAAGCCAACGGCTGTCATTGCAAAGTCCGTCGCACACCTTGCAAAAGAGATGCACATAATCATCAATAGGAAATGGCCATTGATATTGGAGTGTAAGAGAGTGTTGGTGATCTTCACGAGTCACATTTTCTGGCCAAGAGATAGCACAATTAGCATGGAGACTAAAGTTGCAATCGAGGCATTCGTAAACAAAGGCTTTTGGTTCTTCACCGCATGCATTGCAACCAAAATAAATTGAGTCTCGTTCGGGTAGACTAGGGTATAGAGTAAGAGGGTGAATAGGATGGGAATTGTGTTGAATTTTTCTTGGTAATTCGAAGCATGATTTGTGCAGGGTGAATTCACAATTAGGTTTGGTGCATTTGTAAGAAGTGCCAGAAAGTTTATTCTCACAACCTGAACAGATTATCTCATTTGTTTCTTCAACTTCACAGAATTCTAAGGCATGGGGGTGGCTGAAATGCTTCATTTTTTATTTTATTTTTTGCTTATTCGTTAAACACTTAGTACTAGTGTGGTTTTAAGTATTCTGTAAGTGATATACATAGCATGTTAAATATAGAAATCCTGGCAAGTTGGTGACATGAAAGTCAAATATTGAGGTTCAAGGAATTTACAACAACAACAACGACCCAGTATAATCTCATATAATCCCATAAGTGGGGTCTGGGGAGGGGTTCAAGGAATTTACACTTGTGGAAAATTTTACGGGGTATAATCAATAATGAGTTGACTAATGACTCTTCGTGCTTACAGATTTGGACATTTGAAATATCGTTAGCAAATTGAGTGATAAAAAAGTCAAAGATAGAACATAGACTTTGGACTTTAATTGGATCAGCTTGTGCTACTATAGCAAGTTGAGTATTGACCCCTACGTTCTACATTTTGGAGCAACTATTTTTTGGGGGGATTTTTAAAAAAAAGTTGCTCCTAAATATAGGAGTATATGTTTAACATTATTAGTTTTGACTGTCACCTAGATTATTTCTTCCTTCTTAAAGTAAAGAAAATTAAAAGTTAGTAACTTTCTGGCTGCGACCATTTCAATTTTGCTTTTAGAAGTTAACTTTCTGGAAACAAAGTCTAGGCAATGCTTAAACTTTGCTACCTGAACAACATTCAATATCCTGAATAAGTAATACTCCATCTAACATCGAAGTTAGGCCAATGCCTCTCGCTTAAACGTCTCAATGAGGGGAACAAAGACATCCCCTGAATCCATGTGGAAAATAAGTTGTACGCTACATGTCGCTTAAACCACACTTTGCACCAAGTCACTAAGGCATGCATCTCATTGTCCATAGACTCTACACTAAACAATAAATATTTCACATATCTTTCAAGAATTTGTTGTCTATCTAATTGTTGTTTGAGTTTATAGATATTACTCTTGAATTACATATATATTTTTTATATTTCCTTAAACTGCACGTGTTCATAACAAAATGATGAAGTACGTACTTTCATTAATGGCATCAAGCACATGCAAAAAGAACAAAAGATGATCACTACATAAAGATAGTTTCAGCTCCGATACAAGTTTTGCTAAGGTAGATACAAGGAGCCGACAAAATCCAAAAATTGCTCAGGGGAATTTACATGGGAAAAATTACGCCAACAAAAAAGAAACAAAAGAGATCTAGCAATAAGAGCATTTGTTCACAAAACATCCATGCTTTACTAACGCTTGCGCTTAACGCCCCAACTGGCTCCCGTGCTTTTTTGCTTTTTCCTTTGGATAACACGGGCAGTTGAAGAACCTTGACCCTGCCATTAGAGAAAAGAGCAAAAAATAACTTTGATAATTACAATAACAAACAACTTGAACTTACTAAATGCAGGTTACTGCTCAATGCAGTGAGACTTCGAAGCAAGATGAACTTGATGAAAATATGGCTAGTTATTAGCTCCACAGAATTACAAGATCAACTTTCAGAAAATCCTCTGAAGACATAACATAACAAATCTTATTGTATTTACAATTTTCTGTTCATTTTTATATGATTCGATGCTAAGGTGTGCAAATCAACTACTCAAAGCACAATTTCAGAAGCTTAAAGAATAATGCATTCAAAGATTTAAGTTTAAAAATTCTACAGAGTGCCCAGCAAGTGGCCAAGCCAAAATACCACATTAACCTCAATCAGACATGACCAGACTTTTCTATAATATTTCCAGGGGTAAGTGGAGTAAACAAGAGCGTTCAAATAGATAAATACCTGACTCAAAGCTTAGAACTGTCTCCAACAGACAGAATATCCAAGAGGCAACAAGCTACAAAAAAGTGATGCTTCTACTAAAACATCAATGTTTGGAAGCATAGGTCCTATTTACATTGGCATCATGATCCCAGGTAGCAAGCATTCCAGAATAAGGTCATCATGGCTGGAGTTAGTTAATACCACATATGTAGACCTGAAGAATTTATATGACTACAACCCTTCCTACCCTCCTCTAAATCCAATCAAATCAGCTCCAGTGTTTGTCCAGCTGCCGTTGAGAAATAGAAAAATCAAATTGCACTTTGCTCTGGTGGTATGCTTCTTGTTCTAGGTAAAGTGAGGGGTCAGGTATGAGAGACCACATAAGAAGCCGCGTTGACTTGCTATATCATTGGTGTAACTTACTTGTCCTTAGGATACGCGTATGGTCTTGGATTGGGCTACCTCACAAGGTCCTCAGAGTAGAAAATTAAGTCAGCGTCTTTTACAGGAACATGTGTTGTTTTTTTAGTTATTTTCTGTAAATAAAAAGCAGCCACCAAGAACATTTCCTCTTAAAGTTTTCTCTTTCTATTCAAAAATTGACACCCCCAGTTGTATTACATTTTCTAGAATATGTGTTTAGTATGCCTGCCTTCGCCATATTTAGGGGTCTGTCACCATTTTCAATGTCAATACCTTTTATATTCAACATCATAGTTGACCTCTATGCTTTTTCCTTTTTCGTCTTTTTAATAACTTATTGCACATTCTACCTAATTAAATAAACAGTTATTATGAACTTGTTTTTCAAAAAAACCTTTTCCATTTATACAGATCATTTGACAGTGAGATCTGCTCAACAACCAAAGCATCTCAGGTAAATGCCGTTTGTCTTGATGCACGTCAATTATACAATGTTCGGAAACCATATAAACCATGCAGGCAATGTGGTAAGTTCTGCTAGTGTTGGAATGTGGTAAGACTTCAAACTTCATGCATCTAAACAACTAACCAGTTATAACCTCTTTTTTAGCCGTAAGTGTAGCTTAACAACTGAATTACTAAAATGCAACTCGTTCAAGTGTATGGTACTACCATATTTTGCTGCTTGCTCCTGATTAATACTCTTTAGTTTATTGATTGCAAAAACTAAAAAGAAATCAACGATCTTCCCTATTTCAGAAGTGATCATTTGTGTTCATTGTTTAACATAGAAAAAGAAAATTTGAAAAAAAAAAAAAAACAGAAAGAAAGAGAAAACATATTGGAAGGGCTAATCAGCAAACTAGATTGGCAACTACTGGACCGACGATAGAAGTTCCAGCCCAGATTAATACTGGCAACCTGGGATACACCAAGATTAATGGCGTTCCCAAACCATGCGTTCCCAATAGCTCTTATATTTCATACTGGCAACCTGGCATACACCAAGATTAATGGCGTTCCCAAACCATGAGTTCCCAATAGCTCTTATATTTCATACTGGCAACCTGGCATACACCAAGATCAGTGGTGTTTCCAATCCATGAGTCACAGATGCGTGTTCTTGTTTCTAACCATACTTTACAAGCCATAATTTTTTCTGAAATCAGATTTGTCTCACGACATATAGCAGCCCATAAATTGACTTTAGTACAAGCAAGAGTCTTTTATGCGGTTTTTAATGGCAGGAAAGTATGACTAAGTTGCCAATTGGACACTAAAACTCCTTTTTCTGCAATATCATGTCTCACGCCATTAGCTGTTAATTAATATGTAACAGTTACTTAGGGCACACAGCAATGCATTGAAGTGAAGATTGTGAATAGAAAAAGGAGTGGGAGCTCAAAAGATCACGTTAAGAGACTCAATCTCATTAAAATAATGATCAGGCAGCAAGGCAGAAAAAGAACAATACCTGTTGCATTCTGACAATTAGAGCAGCCATCTCCATCTTATCTTGGATCCTTTTGTCCATTTCTAATCGCATTTGTCTACGCTCCTCTTCCATCTGCTCTTGAAACCTTTTGTCCATTTCAGCTCGCATTTGTTCACGTTCTTCTTGCAACTTTCGCTCCATGTCAGCTTGCATCTCATAACGCACACTTTCTATTGCAGAAGACAGGCTAGACCCTAAGTCTCCCTGTTGCATGCGGCTCTTTTTGAGAGGCTGTTTTCCATAACCTTTTCCACGAACATAGCCTGTTCTCTCGCCAAGTACAATGGCTAAAATCTCATCTCCATTCATTGGACTCTCGTTTTCTTCATATTCTTGCTGACCCACAAGTTCCTGGATCTGGTCCTGCAATTATGCATGACCATTTATAATTAACATATAATAATAAATATATAAAATTAATAAGCCAATGATTTTCGGAAATTACATAAATTTGTTGAGATCGTGGATCTGACCACAGCAGTTCTCCTTTATCATTCTTACGCGTATGTTGGAGCTCCCAGACACGATCTGGCGGTGCCTTTTCTCCAGTCAGAGGATCCCTCTACAATATATTTCAGTAGAGGAAAACACATGTGAGCACATAATACGGCATAAATAAATAACAAAGAAGTGTATGATTGTTAAAATAAATGCATTTTCACCGTAGATTCCTCTACTTCTGCAAAAGACTTTGAGCCACATGAATGCTTAGTTGTTTGCTTTTTCCTGTTTGTTTTGTTTCTCTCGCTTACAGCCTGCAATTCAGTCAATAGATTAAGAGACCAACATCCAAATGATAATATACCAAACATTCTTTTATCAAGCTACCTTGAATGTCGGACTTCCAAAATATTGTACCAGAAATTCCCAATCCTCAGGCATAACATCTTTTGGTGGATGGGACAGTCTCTCCTCATCAGTATTATAACGTAAGTATTCAGCATGCAACCGAGTCTTCCACGTTCTAAAAAGCCTTTGCATAGTGCTGGCTACAAAACCTTGCAACACATGCTCTCCCCTACCGCCACCAACTTCAAATTTCTCCTGAAACATGTATGTGAAGTTATAACTTTCTTTTTGAGAGGTAATGTAATTTTATAAATAAACCAGCATAAAGAAAGTTAGAATTGTTATCCTAACAACATAAATAATGCATGATTTATAGAATCAAATATTGATAGTAAATTAGTAACATATTACCTGAACCTTCAGCCACATAGTTTGTCCATGCTTTGCAAAAATTTTTGCCCACTCACCATCTCTGAACGAGATAGTGCTCCTCATGATCAAGCCACAATAATTAACAATATCCCTAGCCCCAGGACCCACAGCTCTATCGATGTCATCCGGAATGTAAACTGTGATTTTGCTACCACACTGAGTTTTCATATCCACGTGTATGGATCTATATTTTCCCCTGCCTTTCTTAGTATTGCTGAAAGAAACTGCGAAGCAAGAAATATAGGACAATTAGAAAACTTTACAGCAAGAGATATATTATACAGATTACAAAAGAAAAACAGAAACCAGCTGATACCGATTAAAAAATTTGAAGTTTTTTCTGTCTAAGCTAAACTAAATGATACTTTTTCCCCCACCGCAGCAGCCTGCATCTGGAACTGGTCATAAGCCAATAGCTTTACCAGCTGAGAAAGGGAAAACATATATGAACACCTTTCAGAATAATTCCAAAGCAATCCAACAGAGATATGGCTGGCAAGATTTATAAGAGATCTTGAGGGTACTTTCCAGAGAAGGTGGTTCGTGTAAGCTGTGATGATATATCCAGATATCCTTTAGTTTAACAAATAAAGTATCAACAGTTTCAGCAAAATGACTCAAAAATATAGTTCCTCCTATTATGGTTGTCCCTGCTATTGAACTGGTATATAGCTCATTCTGTTGACAACAGACACCAAGAAAAAACTTGCTTATTACAGAAAAATTAAGTTTTATGCCAGCACACCACATGAGTAGATTACAGCATCAAGAAGCACAAATTTCAGATAAGATACTGCTAACTTTTTTGTCATTATGTGACTGCTAAGTTTGAAGCTAATATATAGATGGACAACCAAAGAAGGAACAAATTTTATTTGATGGCTATTTGGCAAAGATTAAGATACCTTAATTTTTTGCAATAATTTCAAATAGGTCTTTCAGTAGTTCAATTAGCCAGGCTTCTGTTACCACCCAACTGTATAGCTAACAAGTCTATCTTTTTGTAACTACCAATATTATTGCACTCAAGTTTTGGTAGTTAGCTCCATGGTTTTGCCCAGCAGCAATAGTCAATTTCTCTACATAAATTTTGGATGCGGTAGTTTGGCAGAATCCCGATGTTGTCTGGTCTGGGCCTGACCATCCCACTGCAGATTTTGTTGCATCTATTAATGTGTTTACTGCATTGCCATGACAGATATTCAAAGGTTGTTTCATGCCGGAACAGCCATGCCAATTATAGAGGCCATGCAAGATGATGATGAAGAAAACTTATACATAAGAAGCTAGATCTGAAGTCCATGGAACACTTACATAGGTACAGTTTAAGTAAATAGGATTAAGAGTGTAATAATCTCTGTACATTATTATTTATTACATTATACAGCCTTGAAGATTTTCATTGAAAAGAAAAGAAAGAAGACATCATCATCTCATTAAAACAGATTATTAGAAACTGAACAACAGTAGAAATGCATAATACACCCTAGAAAATAGGACAGTGGCGTCGAGCCAACAATAGGATACTAGAATCCAGCTACAGAAATCAGTTTCTAAAAAACGAATGAACAAAACAGGTTAAAAATTGTAAAAGTAATTCTATAAAGCAAATAAAGTAAGAGGGAAAGAGACCACTTGGAAGTATTGAAATGCAAAAAACTAACCTGCACCGCTATTTAAATTTTCTGAAGAAGGATGTACACTCCCTTCCAGATTCCTTGAGAATTCTGACCCTGAAGACGGTCTTTGACTTGTTTCAGGGCTCCTCAATTCTAGAGAAGTCCACTGACTTGCTTCAGGAATCCTTGTTGGCTGTGCTTGTGGTTGAGATGCTTGATCAATCGTAGGTCCCTGTGGTAGTTCACGTATCCCTTTAACATTACCACGTCCACGGCTCTTTCTATCTCGCCGACCTCTACCTCGTGCAAATCCTATCATTTCCTGCAACATCGCATAAAATGTATAAATAAAAATTCAAATTTTGGGAAACATAAAATAATGAGACGTGGAGCCCAAGGACACTTGATGTGCCTTATACTAAGAACCCAATAATCAGACATCAAAAACAGTAAGGCCAAAAAAACAATGAAATACTTGCTTCAGGAATCCCTATTGGTTGTGCTTGTGGCTGAGATGCTTGATCAAGCGTAGGTCTCTGTGATGGATTAATATCTACAGATGACACCACTGGAAAATTATCACTTATTCCTTCAACATTACCACATCCACGGCCCTTTCCACCTCGCCGACCTCTACCTCGGGCATATCCTGTCATTTCCTACAACACCGCATAAAAGGGAAAAAAAACATTCAAAATGTGGATATACTATTGAAACCATAAAAATACAAATTAATGAGATGTGGAGCCCTAGAATGCTTGAAGTGCATTACAACTAAGAACTCAATAATCAGCCATCGAAAACAATAAGGCGAAAAAAATTGGAAAGCAAAAGCTAAGTACTTCAGAATATTCATAGCAGAAAAAGTTAACTGCAAGAAACTTATAACCCAATACATTTTTGGAAATTGAAAGCGGAAAAGTATTTGCACTGAGGCCAAAGTCCTTCCAAGAGATTCCAGCAAATTGTTCACTCAGGCTCAAGTTTCTCTGTTATTTGGCTGAACTTCTTTGAGAATCTCTAAAGCCTTTGTAAAGGAGACAGTTGAATGAGACACGTTAGACAAAAGAGTAAACAAAATTGAGACATAATATCGGTTTCTGAAATCTTCTTCAGAGTACGGACTTACTGTTATCAGGTTAATGCTTCTTATTGAAATTGTTTACTAGTTCTCTTTTATTATTCTGCTTAACTGACTTATATTATCACTCGTCAAACTGCAACAAGATTAATTTTTGTTCAATTAATAACAGTCTTCAAATGATCTTTTGCAGATCAAATGAACACAAATTCGAGGTCCCATTGTAGTCATCTGATCACTGAGCTCTTCCTTGGTCCCGTCCTTCTTCTTTTACAAGTCATCTCTATAAGCCTTCACTCATATTATAAGTCCCAAAACTTCCTCTCTTTTTTTTGTTTTTTGTATTTCATCAGTTTAAAAATATTCTCATTGTTAAATTAAAAGTTTACTATTGAGAATTTGAGATCAAATAACAGCCCTCCAAATAAGGGTTAGGGTTTCAGAAGCAACCAACCCTCAGCAGGTTTTGGCATAAAATAACAGTGCTAGGCTGGATTTATAGCTCGAGAAGCCCAATTCGAAATAAGTATCGGAAGAAACTGGTGAAAATTTGTACATAGTAGAAGAATATAATAATAAGACGAAATTAAATGAATGAAAAAGCTAACTTCTTAAAATACTTGGCTGTAGTTGATGCTTAATACACACCTTTTAAGCCCAGAGAATTGAGAGAAAGCAACCTTCCAAGTCTGATTTGGTAGTTTTGGCTTTGAGAAGCCTTCGCTGGAGTCTGTGGTGACGACGAGCTGTTTATGGAAATTGGGGGCTTTTTTGGTTTATTTCATTTCCTTTTTTAAAAGAAAAAGGAAACAGATAGCAATTGGTGGCGACCTAGTCACCATAAATAGGTTACGTGGCGATTAAAAAGGTCGTTAGTAAAAGTTTTTCGCTCGATATTCTCTTTGACTCTTCGCGGGAAGGGGGGAAACTTTTAAGTAGTTTTAGGGGGTCTTTTCTGTTATAAATATATTATATTATGGATGTTCATTTAGTATTCCGTTGTAAAGAAGCTTATCCATATGAGACTCCACCGTAAATATGTTTATCTATTTAATACTCTATTGGAAATAAGCTTCCTGAAGAAGCTTATCACTTCGGTACCCGGTTATAGATAAATATTACCCCCGATAGAAGATTATCCATACTTGGTATAATAAGCTTATCCTTTCAGTACCCAGTTATGGATAAACGTTACCCCCGGTAGAAGATTATCCATACCAGGTATAATAAGCTTATCCTTTCAGTACCCAGTTATGGATAAACATTACCCCCGGTAGAAGATTATCCATATCGGGTATAATAAGCTTATCCTTTCAGTACTCCATTATGGATAAACATTGCTCTCAGTAGAAGATTATCCATATCTGGTATAGTAGCAGCTTCTTTTCTTCTATAAATAGAAGAGATTTCAGTTCATTATGTACATCAGTTTGAATTCGAATAATATAACAGTTTCTCTCTATACTTGTCTTTACTTTACAGTCTTTATTTTATAACACGTTATCAGCACGAGACTCTGACATCTCGAGCAAATACTTTGAAAGTATCTGAGGTAAGAACTTTCTTTTCCTAAATAATGTCAAATCTTTCTAAACTTGAATTTGTAGCCCTGGATATATCGGGCAAAAGCTACATGTCTTGGGTACTTGATGCTGAAATTCATCTTGATGCGATGGGTCTGGCAGACACCATCAAGGATAAAAACCAGGCATCAAACCAAGACCGTGCCAAAGCAATGATATTCCTACGTCATCACCTTGATGAGGGCCTGAAAATGGAATATCTCACTATTAAAGATCCAGTCATACTGTGAAATAATTTGAAAGATAGATATGACCACCTGAAGATGGTCGTTCTTCCACAGGCACGTTATGATTGGACTCATCTAAGGCTACAAGATTTTAAATCTATCAGTGAGTATAATTCTGCTATGTTCAGAATTATTTCCCAATTGAAATTATGTGGTGATAATATTACTGATCATGATATGTTGGAGAAAACTTTCACCACTTTTCATGCCTCGAATATGCTCCTGCAGCAGCAATATCGAGAGATGGGATTTAAAAAGTATTCTGAACTTATCTCACATCTTCTTATAGCAGAGCAACATAATGGGCTATTAATGAAAAATCATGAAAGCCGACCTATTGGTTCTTGTCCATTCCCTGAAGTGAATGAGACGAACTTCCACCAAGCTAAACGTGGAAGAGGTCGTGGCCCCAGTCGTGGTCATGGCCGTGGTCGGGGAAGAAACCCCAATCATGGTAATAATAATGCACCAAAGAAGCCTCCTCACCACCAGCAGTGGAAAAGGAAGGAACAAAAACATGAAGCGGTGCAAGCGCCAAATGCAGAAAATGCATGTTATAGATGTGGAGGAAAAAGGCACTGGTCACGTACCTGTCGTACGCCAAAGCACTTGGTTGAGCTTTATCAAGCTTCCCTAAAGAAGACAGAGAAAAATGTTAAAGCAAATTTTATTTCTGAAGATAATTTAGACTTCATGCATTTGGATGTAGCTGATTACTTTGCACTCCCAGAAGGAGAAACAAGTCATGTAATCGGTAGTGAATCTGTAGAAATGTAAATATTTTAATTTTTGTTGTTTGTAATAGATAGTATGGTTATGTAATTGTTGTACATAAATAAAAGTTATGCTTTGATAATGATGTTTACTATAATATATTTTATTTATGTTATTTTGAAGAATATGGATAACCCTCAAATTATGTTTGGATCAAAGACAAATCATGAAGATATTTGTGTTATTGATAGTGGAACAACTCATGCCATATTCAACGATCAGAAATACTTTTCTTATTTGCATAAGGAAAAAGCAAATGTTTCAACAATTTCTGGTAATATAAGTTTGATTGAAGGCTCCGGAAGAGCCATAATATTTCTGTCTAAGGGAACAAAACTTATTATAGACAATGCATTGTTCTCCTCCAAGTCCCGAAGAAACTTGTTGAGTTTTATAGATATCCGCCGAAATGGGTATCATGTTGAGACAATAGATGAAATGAACAGGGAATATCTTTGTATTACAAAGAATATTTCTGGCCAGAAATGCATTGTAGAAAAGTTACCAACTTTATCTTCTGGCTTATACTATTCAAAAATTAGTACAATTGAAGCACACTCTATCGTAAACCAGAAGTTTACGGATTCAAATACTTTTGTGCTTTGGCATGGCCGTTTGGGCCATCCCGGATCAATAATGATGAGACGAATTACTGAAAATTCGAGTGGGCATCCATTAAAGAACTTGAAGATTCTTACAAATGACGAATTTTCTTGTGATGCTTGTTATCAAGGAAAAATGATCACTAGACCATCACCAATGAAGGTTGGTATTGAATCCCCTGCCTTTTTAGAGCGTATACATGGGGATATATGTGGACCTATTCACCCACCAAGTGGGTTGTTTAGATATTTTATGGTCCTAATAGATGCATCTTCAAGATGGTCTCATGTGTGCCTACTATCATCTCGCAACCTGGCGTTTGCAAAGCTATTAGCCCAAATAATTCGATTAAGGGCACAATTCCCAGATTATCCTATAAAGACTATTCGCCTTGATAATGCTGGAGAATTCTCATCTCAAGCTTTTGATGATTATTGTCTATCCGTTGGGATAAAAGTTGAACATCCTGTAGCTTATGTTCATACTTAAAATGGCCTTGCAGAGTCATTTATTAAACGCATGCAATTGATAGCAAGATCACTACTTATGAAAACAAAATTGCCCACTACTGCGTGGGGTCATGCTATCTTGCATGCAACATCACTTATCCGTCTCAGACCGACACAGTATAATAAATATTCTCCGTCACAATTAGTTTTTAGTCATGAACCAAATATTGTCCATCTACGAATTTTCGGATGTGTTGTATATGTGCCAGTAGCACCACCACAACGTAGTAAGATGAGACCACAAAGAAGGATAGGAATATATGTTGGGTTTGAATCACCCTTTATTATTCGCTATCTTGAACCATTGACAGGAGATTTATTTACTGCTCGATTTGCAGATTGTCGGTTTGATGAAACAATTTTTTCACAATTAGGGGGAGAGAAAAAGGAAATCAAAAGAGAAATTGTGTGGAAAATTTCATCATTATCTCACTTTGATCCCTGTACCCCTATATGTAATCAGGAGGTCCAGAAGATCATCCATTTACAGAATATAGCAAATCAAATGCAGACGCATTTACTGATTTGAAAAGGATAACTAAGTCACATATCCCAGCAGAGAATGTGTCTATCCGAATTGTTGTCCCAGTAGGACCATCTACTAGCATGAGAGCTAGTGAACCTAAAGCACGCCTGAAGCGTGGTAGGCCTTTGGGTTCTAAGGATCGAAATCCTCGAAAAAGAAAATCGATAAATGATCAAAACGATACTATGAAGGGATCTCCTGAAGAGACCCAAAATTTGATTAGTTCTGAGATTCCTGAAGAAATCAATGAACCTGAAGCTCATGTGAGTGAGGAACTTTTAATAAGTTCGATCGGTGATGGGATTAATTTAAATCGATCTGAAATAGTGGTGGATAATATTTTTGTATATAATGTTGCACTTAATATTATGCAAGATAGTGAGGATCTTGAACCTCGATCTGTCGAAGAATGTCGACAAAGATCTGATTGGCCAAAATGGCAAGAGGCAATTCAATCGGAATTGAAGTCACTTGCTAAAAGAGAGGTCTTTGGACCAGTAGTCCAAACACCTGCTGGTATAAAACCAGTTGGTCATAAATGGGTTTTTGTGCGAAAAAGGAATGATAAAAATGAAGTTGAAAGATACAAAGCTCGCCTTGTTGCACAAGGATTCTCACAACGACCTGGAGTCGATTTTGATGAAACATATTCACCTGTTATGGATGCCATAACATTTCGATATCTCATCAGTTTAGCACTACATGAAAAGCTTGAAATACATCTAATGGATGTAGTTACAGCTTATCTGTACGGTTCACTTGATAATGAAATTTATATGAAAATCCCTGAAGGATTTAAAATGCCTGAAGCAAAATCTCAGGAAATGTATTCAATCAGATTACAAAGATCTTTGTACGGTTTAAAGCAATCTGGGCGCATGTGGTATAATCGCCTTAGTGAATATTTGCTGAAAGAAGGTTACATAAATGATGTTATTTGTCCATGTATTTTTATAAAGAAAATGGCATCAGAATTTGTTATACTTGCTGTTTATGTTGATGACATAAATCTTGTTGGAACTCCAGAAGAGCTCCAAAAGGCAATTGAATATCTTAAGAAAGAATTTGAGATGAAAGATCTTGGAAAGACAAAACTTTGTCTTGGTCTGCAAATTGAACATTTAGCAGACGGGATCTTTATCCATCAATCTGCCTATACAGAAAGGGTCTTAAAACGCTTTTACATGGACAAAGCGCACCCATTGAGTACACCAATGGTTGTTCGATCACTTGAAGTGAATAAGGATTTGTTCCGACCTCCAGAAGAGGACGAGGAACTCCTTGATCCCGAAGTACCCTATCTCAGTGCAATTGGTGAACTAATGTATCTTGCTAATGCTACAAGGCCTGACATAGCATTTTCTGTTAATTTACTAGCAAGATATAGTTCTTCTCCTACACGGAAACATTGGAACGGGATTAAGCATATATTGCGATATTTAAAGGGAACTCTTGATATGGGCTTGTTTTATGCTAACAAAGATAGTGCAAACTTTGTTGGTTATGCAGATGCAAGTTATTTATCTGATCCCCATAAAGCTCGATCTCAAACCGGCTATGTATTTACATATGGAGGTACTGTCATATCATGGCGCTCCACAAAGCAATCTATTGTTGTTACTTCTTCAAATCACGCTGAGATAATAGCTATTCATGAAGCAAGTAGGGAATGTGTATGGTTGAGATCAATAATTCATTTTATTCGAGAAAAATGTGGTTTGGAATGTGAGAAAAGACCCACAATTTTATACGAAGACAATGTTGCATGCATAGCCCAATTGAATGGAGGATTTATAAAAGGAGATAGAACGAAACACATTTCACCAAAATTATTCTACACACACGATCTTCAGAAAAGTGGTGACATTGATGTGCAACAAATCCGTTCAAGTGATAATCCAGCATATTTATTCACTAAATCTTTGCCAACTTCAACTTCTGAGAAGATGGTATACAAGATTGGAATGCGGAGACTCAAATATTTAAAACAAGGTTCTCATCAGGGGGAGTAAAATATGCGATGCACTTTTTTTCCCTTACTAAGGTTTTTTCCCATGGGGTTTTCCTTATAAGGTTTTTAATGAGGCACCTAGCAATGTGTCTTACTAAATATGTGTACTCTTTTCCCTTCACTTGGATTTTTTCCCACGTGGTTTTTCCTAGTAAGGTTTAATGAGGCACATTATCTTTTAATGAACATCCAAGGGGAAGTGTTATAAATATATTATATTATGGATGTTCATTTAGTACTCCGTTGTAAATAAGCTTCTGAAGAAGCTTATCCATATGAGACTCCACCGTAAATATGTTTATCTATTTAATACTCTATTGGAAATAAGCTTCCTGAAGAAGCTTATCACTTCGGTACCCGGTTATAGATAAATATTACCCCCGATAGAAGATTATCCATACTTGGTATAATAAGCTTATCCTTTCAGTACCCAGTTATGGATAAACGTTACCCCCGATAGAAGATTATCCATACCAGGTATAATAAGCTTATCCTTTCAGTACCCAGTTATGGATAAACATTACCCCCGATAGAAGATTATCCATATCGGGTATAATAAGCTTATCCTTTCAGTACTCCGTTATGGATAAACATTGCTCTCAGTAGAAGATTATCCATATCTGGTATAGTAGCAGCTTACACAACAGCTTCCTTTCTTCTATAAATAGAAGAGATTTCAGTTCATTATGTACATCAGTTTGAATTCGAATAATATAACAGTTTCTCTCTATACTTGTCTTTACTTTACAGCCTTTATTTTATAACATTTTCCAATTTTCTCATCTTTGTTTGCATTAAATATTTTGGAAAATATTTTGTTATGAACTCAATTTTTTTCGATTGGAGGAAAATATTTTTGTAAGGGAAGACATTTTCCAAAACTCCTTCTCAATCTTTCTCACCTCGTCCCCTCACTCCAAAAAAGGCTTCTTTTCTTTCAAATTTCAGTTTTTTCGTTATCACCCACCCTACTACCCCTCTATCCCATCCTACTACCTCTCTACTCCACCCCACCCCCACCCCCTCCCGCAAACCTTTTTTTTTGCAATTTCAAATTTATGTTTTTTCGTTTTTCTGCATCATCCACCCCCTACCCACAAATTTTTTTTAAAAAAACTTTTTTTTTTTGTAATTTCAAATTTCTATTTATTTTCATTTTTCTGCCCCCCCATCCCCCCCCCAAAAAATATTTTTTAAATATATTTTTCAGTTTTAGTATTTTTATTTATCGGTTTAAAGATTCAAAATTTTACAAATTCCAAAGTTATGAGCTCGGAGGTTTATGTGTTTGGAATTTTACGGTTTTAGAAATTATAAAGTTTACGGGTTCAAAATTTCGCGGTTTCGAAAGTTTATGAAATTTGTGGGTTCGGAAGGTTGTTGGTTTGAAAGTTTATTGTTTCATGTTTATTATATCTAAATTATTTATGAATACTCTTGAGAAGTCATTCTCCTTAATTTGGGTACCAAACACCGAAAAATGAATATGGTTACTACTGATTTTTCAAGAAAATATTTTCTTGTTTTCTCACGGAAAATATTTTCCGTTATACCAAACACACCCTTAGGGTGAAATGTTTTCCATGGAAGGGAAAATGAGTGTTTGATCACTTTTTTTTTGTTTGGTTGGTGAGTGAAAAAAAAATCGGAAAATATTTTTTAGTGTTTAGTTTGAGATTAGAAGATATCTTTTTAGGAAAATATTTTTTTATGCTACTCTCCTTACCCCCACATTCCCCCAAGTCCACATATTTCCTTGCTTACCCCCTCCCCTCCTTCTCCCTTCAAATACCCAACGTCTTGAGGAGTCTATTTTTCTTTAAAGAATTTAATTATTTTTCTAAAAAATTATACAAACCCAAAGGAACTAATGTGTTGCTTTACATTTTTACGCAAAAAAAGTTAAAATTTGTGCTCCATAACTAAAAAAAATATTCTTTTTTTTGGTTGAAAAAGAAAGTACTCTTTCTACAACATAAAAATAAAGTACTCATTTTATCGAAAATACTCATTTTGTTGAAATGATTTTTTTTTTTTTTACATCATGAAAAGAAAATACTTTTTTTGTTGAAATGAAAGAAATTCTTTTTCTATGAAAAGAAAATACTTTTTTGTTGAAATGAAAAAAATACTTTTTTATATCATATCATAAGTTGAAATTCAACAAAAAAAAATCTACCGATAACATGAAAAGAAAGTAGTATTAATAATATTTTTATATAAGGTGGAGGTGGGGTGGGGTGGGTAGGGTGGGGGTGGGATTGAGGGGGTTGGGTTGGGTGGGTGGGTGTGAGGGTGGGTTGGTGGAAATGGAGAATAGGGTGAGAAAGGTTGAGAAGAAGTTTTGGGAAATATTATCTCTTCTCTATGGCCAATTCTGGATTAAAAAAATTTATTAAGCAGAGTGAGGGAAGACTTGTGTCGGAAAATTTTGCCCGAGTAGTTGTTTACCATTCGTGTCTAAACAATCGACCGGGGGATGGGGAGACTAGAGGCCAATTTTGTTGGAAGATATGGACAAGTAGACAATTTGCTAGACCGTTAATTAATATTGGGGGATTTACAGTCGTACCCTATATTTGTGCCACATTTTAATATGTACCCTATTTTTAAAAATTATTGACTTGGTAACCAGCTGACAAAAAATTCGTAATAATATGATAATTATACCCCTGACAAAATATATAAAACCTGCATCACACATTAATCGCATGATCTGCAACCTCATTCGTGAAAAAAGATCTCCTCCTCTTCTCTCAGCAGCTTTATCAAAAAATTAGAAATTTATCCAGATTCATCTTCAGAATCAGACTTGCATGAAGTTGTTTCACGTTGAAGCTAAAACTTCATGATAATGTAGCATGAAGTTATTTCACGTTGAAGCTAAAACTTCATGCTAATATAGCATGAAGTTGTTTCACACTGAAGCTAAAATTTCATGCTAATGCATGTTGAAGTTATTTATCCTGCAGTCTACAGTTTTGTCACGAGTTTTATCCGAAACTTCAGTCTAAACATGCTGAAGTTATTTAGTTCATTTGCTAATACTTCAGACAAAACATGCTTAAGTTTTTTTTAGTTCATTTGCTAAAACTTCAGACTAAACATGCTTAAGTTTTTGTCTTGTAGTATGTAATTTTTTAATGAGTTTTTGCTAACGCATGCTAAAGTTATTTAGTTCATTTGCTAAAACTTCAGACAAAACTTGCTGAAGTTATTTAGTTCATTTGCTAAAACTTCAGAGTAGACATGGTTAAGTTTTTTAGTTCATTTGCTAAAACTTCATACTAAACATGCTTATGTTTTTGTCTTGCAGTATGTAATTTCTAAAGAGTTTTTGCTAATGCATGCTGAAGTTATTTAGTTCATTTGCTAAAATTTCATACCAAAACATGCTGAAGTTTTGTAATGCAGTCTACAATTTTGTCCCGAGTTTTATCCAAAATTTCAATCTAAACAAGCTTAAGTTTTTTAGTTAATTTACTAAAACTTCAGTCTAAACATGCTTAAGTTTTTGTCCTGCAGATTGTCAATAGTCTTTTTTTTAAAGAAGGGCAAAATCATCTTTTTAAAGCGTTTTTAACAAACAAACAAAAATGGGTACGGATGCAAACAGAAAAACAAAACGAATATAAGTTAAAAAGGGACGACCAAATAGGATGCCCCATGCAATTTTTACCTCAATATTTAGCAAATGTTTCAAAACTTTAGCCACTTTTTTTTAATACATGAATACAATTTGGACAACAATTACCTCTAGCCAAATCAAGGAAAAACTCCTGCATAGGTTTTGCATGAATTGCAATAATTCATAAAATGTCATACAAGATACACTTTCAATCACTCTTTTAATAATATGTGAATTATTTACTTATAAGTAAGGAAAAGATGCAAAATCCAAATGGGACATTCATGTTACCATGCAAATCACATAATACACATTCATATTGGGACATTCATGGGTCAGAAGAGATCGGATCCTCATCTTAAACCTATTGGGCAATCGACAGGGAATGGATCTGGACAAATTAAAGGGGCTTGGGTATACCACGTCCTTATCCAACTTGGCCCACAATCTATCCAAACATTATCTGTAATAGCCCATGAGAGTACTGGGCCTAATGGGGAAAATGGGCCGTTAGAGGACATGTCAACTAGGCTTAATGATCTGCCAAGAAGGAGTCTAAGGGTGAACAAACTAAACCCAAAGCTAGCTGACTACGTGTTGGATGCTGGCTGGCTAAGGACTTAGTGTAAGACAATGTGGAATGGGGAACTATTATCTAGTCTAGTATTAAATACAATAGGGTGAGAGTGGAAAGTTAGGCAGAAAGTATTAAGAATATTCCCTCTCTCTTGGCTTGGCTCTGTTTCTCCCTCTATGTTTCTTTCTGTATATCTTATCCTTATCCGTGTTCTTCCATGTCTAGCTGCAGTTTTTGTTAAGAAATTGTACTGGTTTTATATTGAATCAATACAATTGCTTCTGTGTTCTTGTTAAGTTCATAACATTATCTACATCAAATGATAAAGTATAATACAATACAATACAACACATTATGAAACGATATATAAACCATCCAAACAAGTTGGTTTGACGAAAAAAATGTTCGCCCCTAAAAGTATTTTTTTATTTCAATTTACATGGTGTAGTATAATTGAGTACGTAGCTTAAAAAGAACTCATAGAACTTATAATTGATTTTCTGAAACTACAGCACATGATATTAAGGTTCAAGCGAGAAATTAAAAATTAAATAATTATTTTGAAAAAATATCATAACTTTAAAAGGAGTAACCAACCTAATAGTAACTAGAGTTCAATTTTGTATCTTAAATGATCGTGTATGGCTTGGATTTCCTAGCTGATTACTTTGGTTATGTTCAAGCTTGAATACGATCAGAGATATACGGTAAAAGTGGAAAAAGGAGGAAAAACAAAGTCTAATGTGCATGCTCGAGCAATATATTTCTAGTGGCTATGGGGTGCGCACGTGCACACAAGACGGACCAAGTAATTAAGCTTTCAGATTTATGCTTTCCTTATTATTTATGTTTCGGGTGTACTGTTATAAAAGCTTAGCTATTTTGGATATAAATAAGTACAGGTATTTCATCATAGTTTTAGGATCCAAAATCTGTTTCTCTTCGTCCTTTGACATAATTGTGATTAATAATATCAGAACCTGTTATGAGCCAAAGTTACCCCCGAAAGTTCATCCACTTACTCTCAGTTCCTCGGACTCAATTAATTGAGAATACTAATAACCGGTTTATCTTTTAAAGAGGTAGTTATTAAAAAATTATATAAGAATCTGCAGGCTATAAATGTGGCCAACCACTTCTGGACATGGTAATTAAACATCTAAGAGAACAAACAAAAACATTAAAATGTTGATGTATACATCATTTTAATCCATCTTATTAATTAGCAATAAATATCTTAATCGAGCTGACGTAGCAATATATAGTTACCAAAACATTTTGTTGTATGCCTCACACAACGTAAAAATTGCACGGGGCGTCCTATTTGGTCGCCCCCATTTAACCTATACCAATTTTTTAAAAACTTTTAACTTGTACCTACTTTTTAAATAACTTCAGCTCCCTTTCTCCTTCTCCTTTTCATTCTTCTTCTTCTTCTTCTTCTTCTTCTTCTTCTTCTTCTTCTTCTTCTTCTTCTTCTTCTTCTTCTTCTTCTGCTGCTATTTTCTATCTAATCTACTAGTCTAATACCCTAGAGAAAAGATGATCTGCTGGTACAATATATATATATATATATATATATATATATATATATATATATATATATATATATATATATTTTGCTAAAAGGTGCAATAGGTTGACTTTGCTTACAAAATCTCTTGCTTAAATGATTTCCATGTGATATTGTATGACTGCTACCGTTTGTGAAGGCGAGATATTGCACCAGAAGCTTGTTTACTATCTAGCTTTTACTCCTGGATGATGAACTTTAGGTTTGTATATTATGTCATCGTTCCATTGAAAAGAAAAGGAACTGAGAACTGGGCCATAACAATTGCAGTAAAGAATCTAGGCAAAAATTATGTGAAAAGAGTGTCATTTGGGGTAGTAAACATACAATGAACTAAATAACTTCAGCTCTAGAGCTGAAGTTTCCCAGTTACAAAAGAAAAACATCAGTTTTAGAGCTGAAGTTCGCCAGTTATAAAACAAAACTTCAGCTCTAGAGCTGAAGTTCGCCAGTTATAAAATAACTTCAGGCCCGACTACTAAAATGCTGAAGTTTTGCGTGATTGTCTTTGCTACTTCAGCCCCGTATGCTGAAGTTATGCGAAAAAGCGGGTACGTTTGCAATTTTTTTTGCAAAGCGGGCATAAGTTAAAACATGACACAAAAGCGGGTATAGATGCAAATCCCCCTCACACAACTGACATTAATTGTGTGAGACCTCTTTTTATCTCACAAATTCGTGGACCCATATATTACACTTTTGGGTCCACAAAATTATGAAACAAAAAAGAGGTCGCGCACAACTAGTATCAATTATGTGAGGTACAAAATAAAAATAATTCATATTTATCCATTTCCGAGCTCCAATCCACTTTAACTCCAACCAAGAAAAAAAATGGAAAAAACTCAACAAGGTTCAATTAATTAAAGGCAAATTAATCGCAAATTTGTCAATCAAACAAATGACTTGTAACATCGAAAACTTTGTGGAAATGGTAGAGTAATTAACATCAAAAGGCAGCTCTCGATTAGTATTGAATATCTTCAAGAGCATACATTTTCTCGTAAATTTGTACTTCGAGAAAATTAGAAGTTTCTCAAATTTCTGAAACTTGAATTTCTTGATCAGTAGACACACAATCCAAATGGGTAGCACATTTACAATTACAAGCCAAACAATAATAAAACCAACAACTCTTCCCAACACCTCTTTGACAAACATAACACATCAAATCCACGTCCTTATCCTTCCCAAAAAAAACATTACTATAACTCAACGTAAGAGGATGCTGATGATCTTTCCTCTCTTCAATTTCCGGCAACGAAGCACATTCAACATGAAGATCAAACTTACATTTCTCACAATGAAACGTAAAAGCATGACCCGAATTCCCACAAGCGTCGCACGTGAATTCTCCGTCGTCATAAGGAGGAAAGAAACGGAGAGTTAAAGTGTGTTTAGGGTGAGATTTGTGCTTAATTTGCCTAGGCAACTCGAAACAAGAATCGTGGAGGATGAAGTTGCAGTTAACTTTGGTGCACGCGTAGGCGGAGCCGCCGGAGAGATCGTGCTCGCAGCCGGAGCAGATGACTTGGTCTTCTTCTTCTACATCGGAGATCTTTAATGGGTGGCGATGGCTAAAATGGCTATAGTACTGTTCCATCGGTATCATCTCCATTATTGTAACTTGTAACTTGTAACCTTTCTTTCTTCTTTTGTGATCTGATACGCAAAGTCAAAGCGTGTTGTGTATTTATATTAGGGGAGAATTGCACTTTCTGTCCCTGAATTATTAAAGATTTTGAAGTTTGGTCCTTATGATTCGAACAAATATTACGTATAACCTTCAATTCATATATTTGTGCGCTTTTGTTCCTTTCTGTAACAAATATATGTAAATTCAATTTATTTTTTGTAAATGTAAAATCATGTGAATATTCGTCTTCAATGTTAAAATTAAGGAAGTAATACTTATATACTTTCATTTATTGTTATTTTAAGTTGGAACCTGTTAAATTTGTTAGCAGAGAGGCTAAAATCACATTACTCTGCTAATGGAAGGTTAAGTATATTTAATGAGATAGTACAAGGATCAGACTAGAATATGCCAAATAATAAAGGGATCAAAATTAGTAGGAGTGTAATATTTCCTTTCCATTCCCTTCTTACAGCGATCTGGCATAGTTGGTACCCAACTGGTTGTGCACTTATGTGACCGTGACAATTTTGTTGATTAATAACCCGTTTGGTCAAGTTATAAAAATCAGTTTATTTTGAGAAGTGCTTTTTTTTTTAAAAGTACTTTTCTCAAAAGTATTTTTGGTGAAAACTAATTTGTGTTTGGCTAATTAATTTGAAAAGCACCTTTGAGCGGCAATTAGTGTTTGACCAAACTTTAAAAAACTGTTTCTAAGTGTATTTTTCTCAAAAGTGCTTTTGGAGAGAAACTACTTTTTTCTACTTCCCCAAAAGTACTTTTTTCCTTTCAAAAGCTTGACAAAACACCTTAATTTTAGAAAAAAAAACACTTTTGACCAAAAAGAGTGCTTTTGTCTCAAAAGAAGTTTGGCCAAACAGGCTATAAGTCAACCTTATCCCTTTCCGTCGTAGCAGAGAAATTCTTCAAGCTTGAGATAGTAGTCTTTTTTTTTGGTTTCCCACTCGGTGACCGGTACTCACATTGGGGTCCGACTAAATTTGGATTCGCGCCGGGAAGTTCCACATTGGGGGGTAAAGCGCTTCCTAACAAAAACGACTTTTTACCGGTTAGGGGCTCGAACTCAAGACCTTTGGTTAAAGATGAAGGAGTACTTACTACTCCACCACAATTCTTGTGGGTGATAGTAGCCTTATTATCCTTATAGATTATGCTAGGAAAAATAATTAATTTAAGTTTGCATGTCGTATACTGGAAACGGCTAGTTCGATTTTGATTTTAGTTTGTCTTTTTCTAGGTAGAGAAATTTGAAAGGTAATTCGAATCTGACTGTTTGTTAATTAGTTTGATTAAGGGTACATAATTCGGGTTGGTTCGAATTCTTCAATTATCAAACTAAATTAATAGTGTCTGATTTTTAAATCTATAAACTAAATCAAATCAAATCAACAAAGTCAGATTTTTCAATCTCGTTTTTTCTCGAGTTTTTCCATTTTTTTTGGATTTTCAGGTTTTCCCCGATAAAGTCTTCATAGCACAAAGTATGTAACTTGTACTTCAAATATTTCTTTAATCCTAGTAAGATACAACTATATAATGTATTTTTTTAAAAAATAACATAATAATATGAAATAAGTCATAGCATTATACTAAAATATTCAATAACAATGATAATAAAATTACATAAAGTGTTATAAATAGAATTTTATTTATGGTGAATGTCTATATTTAAAGAGATTCTAGGGTTCATACTTGGTGGCTAAGTCAGTCTCTCCCTATAAATAGAGGGTTCTATTCTATTGTAATTTATCCCAAAATCAATAAGAGTTCTCTCTCCCTACTTTTCTCTGCAATACTCTTCTTCTTCTTTTATTGTTTCATAACACGTTATCAGCACAAGACTCTAACCTATTGAGTAGAAGCTTTGGGATTGAGCATAATGATTGTCAATTGTTCCATGAACTTCCTTCATGATTAAATTCAGGATTTAAGGTAAGTATTTTACTTTTCTCTTTCAAATTCTTGACATTCTATAATTTGATTTTAAATACAAGCAAAGACGATAAATTGTGATTGTAACTCTAATGGAGTTTGAAAGAAATTATAACCACCCAAAGTGGTAAAATTTCTATGTCTTGCCATGATCAAATTCATGTATGATTGTGGACAAAAAATTGAAAACCCGTCCCACTGAATTTACTCCATTCTCATTCCCTTTAGAGAATGTGATAGCAGTATATGATAAATCTGAAAGAAGACAAAATTATTACTATGAATGTATCAATAGATGTGGACGTGGTAATAGACGAAATTATAATCGTCATCATTGTGGTAATGAGAACAATAAGGATTCTCAAAATAATCCTTCACTCTGTGAAAGTAATATTTGTCATCGATTTGACATGAGATTTTATAAAGCACATATAGATGATTATTATCCATTCATGATGTGAATGTGACAACATCTAATTTATGAATACATATTCATTCTTGGAAGAATATGAACGTGCTAGTGGTAGTGAATATACCACACTCACCTCTAGAGGGAGGTTTGAGAGGAAATAAGAAAATAATGTCATTATTATGGCATAAATGGTTGTTAATCACGTACTTATTGTACGCTAAAATATTTTGGCAATGTAATTATTAAAAGACAACGGTAATGCAAGAAACAGATCTTGCATATAATTTTGACCATAACCATAATGGTATAACTTTCTCTTTAAAAGAGATATTCACCATATGGATGTTAATGAATATGTGGTAGTACCAAATTAATTGAGAGCTCTGAAAGAGCCAATTATTACTATTTTGGAGAAACACAATTGATTACCAATAAGGTATTATGTTGTAGTAAATCTCAAAGAAACTTATTCAGTTTCCAAAGTACACGCGAAAGCGGTTGATTATATTAAGACTATAAATAAAGGAAAGATTTAATATCTTCTATTACTACAACTTGTAGCGGGATAATATGTATGTGAAAAGCTACCCGCTTTATTCTCCAATTTGTACTACATAAATAAAAGAATGCCACAATAAAGTGGATGTTTATTGATATAAAAACTCATATCATAATAAACTTGGAGTTTATTGATAATGCACATGTCATGTGTAAATCTGAAGTTTATCAATATTGATAATTTATTCAGTTGGCATAATTGGTTTAGCCATATTAATTTAAGTATGATGTGCAAAAATAAAAGAGAATCTACATGGGTAAATATTAAACGAATTCTCTTATATTGTTTATTCTCATTAATTAATAGACCAACTAAAACTGGGATTGAATCCCATGAATGCTGGAAATATAAAAGGTGAATATGGATCCATTCACCTGTCATGTATACCACATAAGATGCATCTATGAGATGGTTACATGTACGATTATTATTAACCCGCAACATGATATTTTTTGCGAGGTAATTTGCTCAATAATTTGATTTAGAGCATAATTTTCAGATTTTTTATTCAAGATAGTTCATCTTTATAAGTTGGTTTACACCAAAGTTGGTTTAGAAAAATAATTTATTGAGTGCCTCCACTTAATAGCTAAACTATTGCTTATGAGAACAAAGTTATCTATATCAGTTTGATATACGTTATATACGAAAGTATATTATTTTCTCCCTTCACAAGTGGTTCAGGGTCAGGAACCAAATAATTCCATCTTATTATTATTGATGTGCGATGTATATTTTGATTAACACCATGACACACAAAGATGGGATTTCAAAGTTGAGGAAGCAAGTTAGTTTTTCTAACATGAGGGGGACACATGATAAACAATTGAGAAAAAGTTACGTGAAATGAATTATCATTTGTATATCTAGATCCTCGAATACGATAATATGAACTTGAAGTTCATAAAAAGATAATCCATCTGCAATATATTGCAAAGTATGCTAGACGCAATTGTTGACCCAAAGAAAGTAACTATATTCTCATTACAAATGCTCATATTAAGTCCTAGAAGGATAAAGTCTATGGTACGTTTAAACCATACAGAAAAATCGGTTTCAAATAAATTTCTTGATAAAGAAGATGAGCAAATGAAAATGATCATAATAAAGGAGGCAAGTGATCTAGAAGATCACATGACATAACACTTCACAAAATCTCATGAGAGATTCAGGTACCTGAATATATGAATGAAGAGATCTCTATGTTATGTCTTTATGAAAAAATATTGGAACCGATATAAAATATTTGTCGACGACATCTATCATAGCGCTAAGTATAGATGAGGATCTTAAGTCTATCGAATATAGACACAAAAGTATTGGCCAAATGGAAGAGACACAATTCAAGTAGAATTGATTCCATATGAAAGACACATAGTTTTGGACATGTAGTTCAAATACTTGAAAGTATAAACTATAAAGTCAATGATGTATGCAATTACTTTTATCAATCTTATATGTCTAGCATGACATGAAAACTTGATATGCATCTAAAGTTTATTTATATGGCTTATATGACAATCCTTGAAGGATTTTAATCGCTTAAAGCATATATAATTCTTGGTCCTAAAGTACCATATCCTAAGTGCAATTTGTACACAAAAGTATCTTGCTATAACTATAAGCATGATAATATGATAGCAAGAGTCTTTACCCCTATGTGAAGATATTGAAATGACGATTCCAACAAGATCAGATGAAGACAATACATCTATCAGGGATGATGATTTCAAGGTGAAACAAATTCGTTGAAGTTAATATGGCCGATTTGCTTATCAAATCTCTACCAACGATATTTTGAAGATGGTGCACAAGATTGGGATGCGAAGGCTCAAGGATGTGAATTGATGCTCTCAGCAGGGGGAGTTAATGCGCGTTGTACTTTTTTTTCCTTACAAGATTTTGTCCCACTGGGTTTTCCTTGCAAGGTTTTTAACGAGGCAATCAAAAGGCGTATTATTAGATATGTGTACTCTTTTTCCTTCTCTAGAATTTTTTTCCCGCTGGGTTTTATTTAGTTAAGGTTCTAACGAGATACAGTATCTGTTGAATAGACATTCAAGGGGGAGTGTTATAAATAGAATTTATTTATGGTGAATGTCTATATTTAGAGAGATTCTAGGGTTCATACTTGGTGGCTAAGTCAGCCTCTCCCTATAAATAGAGGGTTCTATTCTATTGTAATTTATCCCAAAATCAATAAGAGTTCTCTCTCCCTACTTTTCTCTGCAATACTCTTCTTCTTCTTTTATTGTTTCATAACATAAAGCAAATATTGCTAATTAATAAGTCATAATGAAAATTAACATAATCTAAAAATACTATATAGGTCATGCTAAAATAAATATAGCTAATGAGTGCTATTAATTACATAACTAAACACTAAAGAAAAAAGATAAACTAAGTTATACACTTTCATTATAAACCAATGTAAAATTAAAAAATAGATATATAACACTATCATCATTCCTCAGAGGCGGAACTAGGATTTGAAGTTTATGAGTTTTGAATTCGTCACTGAAAACATAGTTCGTCTTAGTTACTGATTCACAATTAAATGTTATACATATTTTATGAGTTTTTTAATACAAATACAAGGTTTAAACAAAAGCTACTGGGTTCGTCCGAACCCATAGCTAATATTGTCCCTCCGCCGCTGTCATTCCTAGTGTTGAATTGAAACATTATAATTGATTTGAACTTTATTCAAGTTACAACATTTATGGGCTATAAAATTTATTTACCATTCAAGAATGTTAAGTCCAAACTTGAATAATACGTTAAAAGATAAAACTGTGAAAAAGTTTAAAAATATTTGTAAATTATATTACAATACATATTTATATGTATAAGAAAAATTTAAAATTATATAAATATACTATTGGGTTGGTTTGGTTTCATTTTGACTTTTTTTAGTTAAAATCAAACCAAATCAATTATGGTCGGATTTTTTTTCAATACCAAACCGAATTACAATCGGGTATTTGTTTCTGGTTTGACTCGGTTTATCGGTTCAGTGCGATTTATCGATTTTCTTTATACATCCCTAAGTTTGGTAAATCAAGTACTATTTCTTCTATCCAAAAATATTTGACAATCTTTGCTTCTTACAATATGATCTTCGATCAATATTCCAAAAATAAATTATTTTGTCTTTTATCAAACGACTTTGTACGACATTTGTATAGTTTTTTATATCTGAATTTATTGAGAATTTGGTGCTTTAGTTATTTATCATTATCTATTAATTTTTGTGCAAAGCTAATTATATTCTAGATTCAAGAGATAAAGTTAGATTCAAAAAATAATTTAATTTCGATTATGCAAAGAAAATATAAGAGAACCACTATTTCAGTTACTACTACAACAACAACAACCCAGTATAATTCCACAAGTGAGGTCTGGGGAGGATAATATGTACGCAGACCTTACCCCTACCCCGAAGGATAGAGATGCTGTTTCCAGAACACCCTCGGCTCAATCATAAATTGGACAGGTTTTAGCGCACCGGTTAACAAATGAAGATTACGATGGATACTGATAGAAAATGTAGTTATCTGAATTAAGTACTGGACTACTGGAGTGTAGGGTAGGTAAAGGAATTGGTGGAACAAGAATAATGATGAATATGACCGTGGGAAGCACAATCACAACTTAACAACTAACAAAATACTTTTTAAATCGTTTAGTAAAATATAAATTGCTATTCTCCGAAAGTATTTAAAAACACTTTTAATAAGAAAAAAAGCTGATTTTGATTGGAGAAATAAACAACTCATTCCGGATATAACCGATTGAAGCAAAAACAAAGTTGATTCAATTTGGTGGAGTTGATCAAATCTTTCTAATGGGCCATGTTTCTAAGAGTTTAATATAGTAGTATTTATTTTCGATTTCCCTGTCACCTACCTCATATGCTCTATGTACGTAGGGTGGAAGAGGATAGAGTAATTTTCCGACGTCGTCGATATATATTTAAGAAAAAATACAGGAAGATAGAATACGTTTTGATTACTCATACAATGGTAAAGTTGAATTTCGTTGCGTGGTTAATAGACAAGAAAATTGATTTGATTCAAAAAATGATAAAGATATAACATAAATATTAAGATTAGTAACTGAAATTGAAGAAGATGACAAGATTGGCTCCGAATGCAATGTTTATGAGAGCAAAAATGAGAATAACGATAAAGTATAAGCAAAGTTGTTAAATTGAGAGCAAAAGTAATGAGATAAAGCTTTAGTATGCAGAAAGTATTTCGTGTCCTTACTGTTAGGACTGAAATAAGTTAGGTTTTATGCGGACGCTAGTAAAGCAAATGTTGAACGACGATAAACCACACAACAAAAGAGAAATCTACCAAAAGAGACACAAATTCAGCCAACTGACCTACGTCCACGAAGGAGATGAGCAATCCACTATAATAAAAAGAGAGTACAAAAATATTGAGAGAACAACCTCACGAAGAGGCAAACACAAGTGACACACTAACACTTGTCACGTAAAGTTCTTCCCCTAAACACGTCTCTCAAACCCCATATAGCTATATTGTGGATGCTACTGAATGAGAAGCACGAATCTTCAATTTATAGAACTCCAAACATTTTCCTACAAGAAAAGGGACTAGCCAAACATTGAAGAATTATATTTTCCTTTTAGGAAAAGAAAAATCCAATTATGGTAAATATGTTGTCCTTTCCTTCATGAGATAGGAAAACCAATTATGGTAAGAAAATCTGGACAAACACCTACCAATTCTACTCCTTGGCCTAAATTTTCTAACAAAATAAACTTGATCCACCTTCTTCGCATAGCCTTCAACAGGATCGTATATCCAAATCTACGCCACAAAGTTTGTCTCAACGTGCGTAGCACTCCGGTCAAATTTCTCAGACAAAAATCACGATTATCGTCAAATAGGCTGCGACTAGAACTGAACCCGCCAAGATGAACCTCTCTCTGATACCACTTATTAGGATCGAAATAAGTCAGGTTTCATGCGGGCGCTAGTAAAGTAAACGTTGAACGGCGATAAACCACACAACAAAAGAGAAATTTACCAAAAGAGATACAAACATTTAACGTGGTTCGGTCAACTGACCTGTGTCCACGGCGGAGATGAGCAATCCATTATGATAAAAAGAGAGTACAAAAATATTGAAAGAACAACCTCACGAAGAGGCAAACACAAGTTACATACTAACACTTATCCCGTAAAGTTCTCCTCCTAAACACGACTCTTAAACCCCATATGGCTACATTGTGGATGATACTGAATGAGAAGCACGATTCTTCAATTTATAGAACTCCAAACCTTTTCCTACAAGAAAAAGGACTAGCCAAACATGGAAGAATTATATTTTCCTTTTAGGAAAAGAACAATCCAATTATGGTAAATATGTTATCCTTTCCTTCATGAGATAGGAAAACCAATTATGGTAAGAAAATCTGGACAAACACCTAACACTTACAATGGCTGCTAAGCCTGTTATTTATAATTTTACCTAGGGAAACAAGATCCTAGGATCAGACTCCTCTTAAATGATGATAAAACAGCCATTGATGAGCATGTAACGGCATGCCATGAATGCAAATATTCTCTGTAAAGGTCGCTCATTTAATGTTAGAGAATATTTCCTCATTGTATGCTATCCGACGACAAATACTTGATCTTCTCCCGTTGACTATGCTCCCTTTGAGATCTACCCCACATCGGTTGAATTTGTTGTATCCGGTATTGGTCGTTACTTGACTTGACTTTTGCCTATCTTCGGTTCCACTTGTCATGATACGATAGCCCCATTCTTTCAGGTGACATATCTTTGTGTTACCGGAAAGTTGGTAAAGATTCCTTTCTTGGTGGGAAAGTTCTTGAACAGTCTCTGACGCTTGAAAGGACGCACGTTTTCTCGCGTTTAATACCCCGAACACGTGTTGCCCTACGATTCAAATAATATTTTTGTCAGTTTTCGAAGTAATCGTGATCACGATTTTTGTCGTCTATAACTTTACTTCTACTCATTATTTTTACTTCTTTACTTCTAAAATTTCCATAAGTCTTTCTTCTTTCCTACACTCACTTAGAAATTTTCCCATCTTTCTCAACTAAAATTTCACTGACCTTTTTATTATCATGGCTTCTTTCACTGCTCTCTTTGGAAACACTGATTTTCTATTCAGTAGAGGTCCAAAAAAAAGACAAGGAAGCCGATGTCGATTTTAACTATTTTTGTTTCTTTTTTCATTTCAACTATACTAGAATGTGTCATGTTTCTGGAAGTTTAATGGTGTAGGAGTAGTACTTATTAATGAAATTTTTACCTCCTATAGCAAAGGTTAACACCTTATTTATTTTAAATAAATACCATTTAAAAAAATTATATTCTATAGATACCTTTTAATGTTTATAGCAAAACATCTAATTTTGGTTGCCTCCTATCTTTAAGCCACTAAATACGCTATTCAGTTATACTATTTTCTTTCTCTCTCTATTTTGGTACATGCCATTCTCTTCCCTCATTCCCTGAAAACACGACTGAGGGCTCCGCTCGCCGATCTCACAACCAACGACCCCTTCTACTTCTTCCACACACCCTAGACCATGAGAACCCCAAAAACCAGCAGCATCCAACGCCCCTAAGCAGCAGCCGCCAGTCCACCAGCTGCTCACCGCCGCCACCCATCAGTCGCCGAAAAATCCAAGAGCCAACGACCCCCCCTCCCCTCCCCCCCGAACCTCTAAGCCTGAGCCACCTAAGCTCCTTCTCCTCTTCACTCCCAAGCATCTAGCCGTCCACCCTCTTCCACCAACAACACCAGCAGCCAGAACATCCCGTCTCCCGTCACAGCAACCAGTCACTTCCCACCCCAAAAAACCCCTGTCACACTCCTGGACATAACAAACTCCGAAACAGGGCAAGAACCCCATTAACAACCAGCACAAATAGCTAGTACGAGATTCGTAAAGTTTACGTTGCAACACCGTTTCAAACGGCAATCTAGGTCCAAAAGCAATGGGACTTGACTCAATCATACTCAAAAATCTTCTCTCCGTTTCAATGTATTTTCAACGTATCACGATGTATTTTTTGTATTTCATTGTATTTTTTTCATTGTAATTTAATGTATCTCATTGTATTCACTGTCTTTTTTTTAATTGTATTTCAATGTATCCCGCTATATTCTATGTATTTCATTGTAGTCACTGTCTCACTATATGCCATGAATGTATTCATATATTTTTTTTAATTAATATAATTTATGTATTCAGATGTATTATATAATTTCTGTGAAGATTGCTATGTTTTTGAGGTATTTTTCTGTTGAGAATCTTTTTTATACAAGGAAATACAAAATTTGTGTGTTATAATTGAGTTTGTTGAGTTATATTAGGAGTCTATTATGTAAATTGATTCATTTTCCGTTTAAAAATAGTGTAATCCCCTGTTTCACACCGTGAATACAGTCGAATACAATAATATGCCCAGCTGTAATCTCATGTTTCATGCCATGAATACAGTCGAATACACTCGAATACAATAACTGATTAGCTGGACTTCCATGATTCACACCTATTTTTGATACTGTATTCATGAATATAGTAGTTTAAATACATCTAATACATCTTATAACAATATAAAACGTATCTACAATTCGTAATATAGCAAATGGTATCTATAGATAGCTAACTACGACTAAAAAATAGTGCTTTATGAAAATTTCTTTTTATTAATTCCGACTTCCCTTTCACCTACGTCAGATGCTCAATGTACATAGGGAGGAAGAAGATACAACAATTTTAATTTCCTGCATCACCAATATTTAAGAAAACCACAAGAAGATAAGGATATCTTTCCATTCAAAGTGGGAATTAAACGTTCTTCATTATATTATCTCACACGAAAGAGGTCATTTAAATCGAACATGTTATGTATTATAAGGTAATGCACATTTTGGCAACTTTTATTCTCTCGAATAGGGGCGGAGCTAGACTATTAATATAGAGTCGACCGAACTCATTAGCTTTGATTCATTCAATATTTATCTTAAAAGACTATTAAATATGTATAAAATATTAATTTAGAATTCAATAACTAAAAGAATTAAAATTCAAAACCTATAAACTTCAAATACTTGTTCGGCTCTCAAAGCTACTTTAGAAAATAGAAATGTTTCTAGTAATTACTTTTCTAGGGATCGAAAGCAAGATCAGAAAAGTAGTTACCTTCGATTTATTGTAGCAACACATGATACCCCAAATATACGTTTAAAGAGGTGAAAACTCTGTTTTTTTTTTCGACGAGGTAAAATTTCTTTGAGATGATGATGGGGCAAAAATAAATGAAACAACAACTTATTCCTCGATTATAGCAAGTTCGCACTTCGTGCTTGACTTATTCTCACCGTTTACTTTGAATCTTCAACGTGACAGGTCATGGATCCAAGAGTACTGTTTAAGCCTCTAAACAAAAAATAAAAAAATTCTGTAGATCCGATAGCTTGGTCATTATAATGAATTTGGACAACAAAACTTAACGAATAATAATAAATAATAACAAGACCGCACATTAAAATTCAGAAATTGATCGACGGTAACCGTAGATGTTGTCAACTACTTTCTTGGATTCAAAATCTGAAAAGCATGATACACTTTCTTTTGTAACGAGTACTAATTCTACCAACTTATGTGGTACTAGTTGAATACTATTATACTTTAAGAAAAAAATACTTTTGAATTTCGTATCTAAAACATGTTACAAATATTTGTGTGAAGTAAAGTTAAAAATTCAAAGTTAAACTATTTATAAATATGAAGAAGTATCATTTTTATTTGGACAAATAAAAAGAAAATTGTCACATAAAATGCAAGAAACGGAGTATAAGATTAAATGTAGTTGGGAAATAGAAACTATTCACAACTCACAAGTATTGCATAAACTAATTAATATTGAATCTTCACATTTCTGCTCACACATTCTCACTGATTATAGGTCACTGATGACTTAATTGGAAAGCTTGGAAACAGACCATGTTTTGGCTAGCTAAGATTGGAAGCAAAATTAAACCATGATCACCCCTCTGCGCAGGAGTCATTATATTTTATCCTCCATTTTTTGCAAGTTCTCATTTTGTTAAAGACTCCATGGGAGCTCACAAGTAAGAACTGTTCTTCTTTAATTTAATAAATATATAAATAAAATTTGATCTTTTCCAGCAAAAAAAAAAAGGGGATATAAGATTAAATGATTTTGTTTAATTATGGAAGGTCAACCCTTGAATGCACATTCCTGGACTAGCTAGCTCTATATGAAGTCAACTTTAAAAAGCTAGAGGTCAAACTTGATACCCCAAAATTTTCTCAAATCACATTATCGAATACTAACTATTCGTCTATTCATACTAGTTGTCACACCTCCTTTTTCCCGCCCCCGCGGGGCGTAGGGAGTTTTTTCCAATTAAAGGACAGTCGAAACGGGATTTGTTTATTTATTTCAGAGTCGCCACTTGGGAGATTTAGGGTGTCCCAAGTCACCAATTTTAATCCCGAATCGAGGAAAAGAATGACTCTGTATTACAGTCCGCGAACCAGAAATCCGGATAAGGAATTCTGTTAACCCGGGAGAAGGTGTTAGGCATTCCCGAATTCCGTGGTTCTAGCACGGTCGCTCAACTGTTATATTTGGCTTGATTATTTGATATAATACGTATTATAAACTTATGTGCAAATTTCATCCTTTGGCAGCTTTTATTATTATATTTTTTAAAGAATGTGAACATCGTTTAAAAACATGTCTTTGGATTGCGTCAAATAAAATGCATCCACGATCCGGAACGTATTTTTATTCGATGTTTTGGGATTTGGATTTGGGTCGCATAAATGCGTGTAAGCACGTGAGTTTTGCCCTATATGAGAATTACTCCAAAAAAATTCAAAAATAAAATGATTTTTCTTTGGTGTGCAATTTTGTGATATTTTGAATAATTATTTGTATTTGTCTGTGCATGTTTATTTGCTAAATTAATAAAAAATACAAAAATATGTCGCATTTTGCATGTAGGATTTAATTCTACAATTGTTAGTAATTAAATTTGTTTTACAAAAATTTAAAAATTACAAAAATAGGAATCGTTTGCATTTTTAGCATTTTATGACCAAATATACAATTTTATGCTTAATTATTATTTAATTATGCATTAATTGTTATTGGGAGTTAATTTGCGCTTTTATAACTTAATTTAGTTCGTAATAATAGTTTAAGTATTTTTATAATTTAGTTTTAGAGAAATAAAAGAAGAAAAGAGAGCGGAAATATAAAGAAAGTCGGAATTGAGCCTCTTCTTCAAATTTAAGCCACAAGCCCAAAAAATGGCCCAATCTCCCCTACGACCCAGTCCATTTCGAATTGGGTCGACCCAGTCCATAACCCAAAAGACCCAAACCCCCTTTGTCTTTCATTTTTTACAAAACAAAAAACAAAACAAAAACAAAAAAAAGAAGAAGAAGAAAACCCTAAAATTATACTAACCCATCCGCCCCCCTCCCTATCTTCTTCTTCCCCAAAGCTCCAAACTTTCCAACCATGGCTGCCCAACATCGACCACCCTCCAGTCCGCCTACCCAAGCCATGAACGCCCAAGCTCCTCCGGTCACGTCGAGCTCCCATGGTTACAACGTCGCGCCTTCTTCTTCCTCGCCAAAGCTCCAAACGTTGCTGTTTTTTTTTTCTTCTTCCTTCACCTCACGCTGCTGCTTGATGTCTAGCAGCTCTCCATCTCGTGAAGTTTCACAACCCACCATGGACGTTGCTAGTGATGCTTCGTCAGTCTTCTATTATCGCCAAACACCCCATCATCGAGAAACAAACCCCATCGCTGCCCACGCCGCTGCTGTCGCGGCTTCTTCTTCTACTCCGCTGCTGCATCTTCCATCTCCTCGACCAGCTGCTGCCATCCGCCATAGCTGCTGCCGCGATGTTGTTGCTGCTCGTCGCAGCAGCTCCCTACTGCTTCATGCCTCTCCATCATCTTCGTCTTCGTCGTTGTTTTTGAATCGGTTAGTTGGTTTATGTTTCAAATTTTGTCCATATTTTGTTTGGTATTTTTCGGATCCAAAATAAAGAAGTAATTTAATTCTTGTTTGATTTGTTCGTCGTTGAAATAATTTTCTAGTGTGTTCATGTTGTTTGTTAAATTAATTTTCAGATTTCAAAATAGAAGTTTAATTAGTTGTTTTCATGTTTATTTCATGTTTGTATTATTGTTTAAGTAAGTATTTGTTAGTTTGATGTTTGTTAGATTCAAATTGAAATTTAATTAACTATTTCTTCAATTTGTTTCATGTGTTTATGTATTGTTAGAAATTGTTAATATTGTTAAGTTCAAGTTTAAGTTCATAATTGTTTCTTCGTCGATCTTGTTATTTGTTTAAAGAATTTAGTTGTGTTAGAGAAATATGTTGGTTTAATCGTTTAAATCCATCATGTTTGTTGTTTAAAATAGATTTAATTCATGTTCATACTTTGTTTGATTGTTCTTGAATCCGAAATTTGTATAGCTTGATTTCTTGTTTACCATTTGTGATTATTTCTTGAATTTGTCTCATAAAGTTTAATATAGGAATTGTTGGTTGTAATGTTGTTAGAATTGATTTTAAGTTCAATATGATTGAAGTTAGAAATCTAAATATACTTGTTTGTTGTAGTTGTTGAATCCGAAAATAGAATTGTTTGTTGCTAAAATATTGTTCAATCAAATTTTAGTTGTTCTTTGTTGTTCAATTTGTGTTCATGTGATTTGTTGTTGAAATGTTGTTAAAATCGTGTTCATGTGATATTGTTGTTATGATGTTCATCCGTGTTCATATTGTTGTTTGAACATTGTTAGAAATTGATCATATTGTCTATATTTTGGTTAAGTTTGATTAATTGATGTGTTATAGCTGATGGGTAGTTTGGTAAATTTGTAATACGTTCAGGGGTAGTTTGGTAATTTCAGTAAGGTCGGAAGGGGTAGTTTAGGAATTGTACATTTTGAAATTGTTTATTTGAAGCATGGGGGACAAAATGAAATGGGGTGGGTTGTGATATGATTATTTAATATAAAGGGGGGACAAGATTTAAATTAAAGGGGAATCTTGCATTATTTTAAATAAAGCAGAAAAAATAGAGAAAGACAGAGAGAAAAATACACAGATACGAGAGAGAGAAACAAATCTGAAAATAAGAAAGAGAAAAGGGCTGAGCATTTAAGAGATAGAAAATTCCGAAAAATATTTAAGCTTTCAAATAAAAATAAAAACCTAAGAAAAAACATTCTGCTTTATTTTGTTGTTTGAAATTAGAATTAATTGTTATTTCATCAAAGCTGGAAGCTTTTGTTTTTTGGGATTACTACTCCACCGGTCTGTTACTGGGTTGTTACTGTTGCTGGGCTATTGTTGCTGTGTTGTACTGATTTTACTGCTGCTGCTGATTCTCATATTCATTTTCTTTTGCTTCCAATATCAGGTACACAACTGAAAAGCTGGTTATTGTAATCCGAAATATGAAGCGTGAATACATATGAAGAATGAAAATTTGAAGTTTTAATTTCGTTTTTTTTTCTTTGTTCCTTTTGTTGATTGTATTTAAGCTATTTCATGAATTACTAAATAATAACTGGAATAAGAAAATAATATCATAAGTTAGTCTGTAATAAATCGGTTCGGCAAAATAGGTTAATTCACTAGTTATGAAGGCTTCAAGATTATAGGTTGATCATGAACAAGTAGCTAAATTTAGCTAAGACACGAATTTAAATTAAACATCGTAAATTAGGCATTAAGGCATGACTTGAGCTTAAGCAAGATTAGAAGAACGTTTAAGTCTAATAAACTTTCTAATAAGCTTTAGTAATTATGGTTAAATTTAGTTTCAAATGATTGTGAATAATTAATGTCAATAATATTTTTTTAAAAATAACAATGCTGAGTTTTAATCTAGCTATATTTGTTTATTTTGAATATTAGTTGTTGAATTTTTATTTAACTTATAATTTTCGAAATTAAGAATAAAATTCCTTTTTCATCAATATTTGTATGAATCAAGCAATTAGCGTGTCATGTTTTCTTAAATAATAATAATAAAAAAACGTAATTAATTAGGATTTTCTTTATTCATTTTAGAGACTAATTTTAAATAGCAAAATGTAGTCGCTTTAAGATTTATCCATTTAGGAAAATAAATGAGATGAGCCTCGCTTAATAAAATGTATAGATTGCGGGGCCCTCAATAAATGTACATTTAATTTCTTAGAATTAAGGAGGAGTCGTTTTAGCAAATTTCACGGCCCTACCCCAAAGTAATAAATCGCTAATTGCTTTAGGCGCGATATAATAATAATACATTCTTAAACACGGGTATGCATTTATGCGACCCAAATTCAAATCCCAAAACATTGAATAAAAATACGTTCCGGATCGTGGATGCATTTTATGTGACCCAATCCAAAGACATGTTTTTAAACGATGTTCACATTCTTTAAAAAATATAATAATGAAAGCGGTAAAAAGATAAAACTTGCACATGAGTCCATATTTGTATAAAATCAGATAATCAAGCCAAATATAACAGTTGAGCGACCGTGCTAGAACCACGGAACTCGGGAATGCCTAACACCTTCTCCCGGGTTAACAGAATTCCTTATCCGGATTTCTGGTGCGCAGACTGTAATACAGAGTCATTCTTTTCCTCGATTCGGGATTAAAATAGGTGACTTGGGACACCCTAAATCTCCCAAGTGGCGACTCTGAAATAAAGAAATAAATCCCGTTTCGACTGTCCTTTAATTGGAAAAAACTCCCTTGCACCCTCGCGGGCGCGGAAAAAGGAGGTGTGACAGCTCTGGCGACTCTGCTGGGGACTGTAAGCACGTGATTTTTGCTTCACGGACAATCGCTCCAAAAGAAAATAAAAATAGTGGCAAATGGCTTCGCTATACAATTTTTCGATCTTTCCGTAACATGTGTTGTTGGTCATTTGTGGGTCTGTCCATTTTGCATCTAGACATTATCAAACAAAAATACAAAAATGCCTGTCGTTAAAAGAAAATTCAAAAAATACATATGTATATGTGCATCGTTCGTTCTAGGCTTTTAGTTCACTTACTTAAATATTTTGTGATAATTGTGTTAAAATGTTGCATTATTGTTTAGTTTTAATTTCGTTATTTTATTTATTTTTGTTATTTTTATTTTTTTTGTTTTAAAAGAAAAATGAAATTAGAAAACAAAGAGGGAAGGAAATCGGTTGGGCCCAAAAGAAATGAAACGAAAACAGGCCCAACCAGCACTGATCCAGTCCAAAACCGGCTGCCTAAGCAGCAATTCAAACGACGCCGTATGAGGGCGTTCGATCTGAGCCATCCGTCCAGGCCAATCCAACGGCTCAGGACCTCTATCAGTAACCCGTTTCAAAACCCGACCCAAATAACCATTTTAACCGACCCCCTCATTTAAACCAAACGACCCCGTTTAACTACCAAACGACCCCGTCTCATTTCTCAGCATCAGATCCAAGCCGTTGAGATCATCTGATCTAACGGCTCAGATCCAATCAGCCTCCCCATATATAAACTCAACCCTTCACCCCACGCCCCCTATCCGAACCCCACCCCTCACTCGTCTCCTTCCCCAAGCTGAAACCCCAAACCCTAGCAAGCCGCCCTAGCTTCCCTTCCACCAAAACCCGGCGGCATGAACGCCGGTGGCCACCTCCCGAACACCCTAAGACCCCCTCACTCCCCTGAACACGAATCCACTAACCACGAACCTCGAATCATCTCCTATCGTCTCGAATCTGGATTTGAAGATTCGAGACAAAACTCGATCTACACCAAACCTCACCATCTTTGTATCAGCCACTCCCCTGACCTCCTCGTGACCAAACCAAGCTTGGTTTGGTCCGAATCTACCCACAACTCCCTAAAAATCGGATCTGGAAATCCAGACCTTAGAACACATGCACCTGGGGAATCCGGCCGGCCTTGACAAGGGTTTGAGGTCTAATAGACCTTAATCAAGGTGTTCTCATGTGAGAACACCCTGATTAAAGTTTGTTCGGCCTCAAGAGTTCGAAGTTGAGTCTGATTTGGGGTCCATTTTTGATTTCAAACTTTGTCGGTAAGTTTTTCTTTCCCTTTTTCGTTTATATCAACTGCTGATTAAGTCATTAGCATGCTTCGTGTTAATTGTTTGTTGTTTTCTGATAGCTTCTTAATTTCTTTCATCTCTGTAAAGACCTTTTATTTGGTCGATTGGTTTCTGTGTATGATTTAAATGTATCCTATGATAAGCATGTCCGATTAGTATAGTCGTCGCATGAATAAACTTATATAGGTTCCTAGTGACTGACCAAGTTGTCCGAAGCCCTTTAGGTCCCTGTATGTGTTGTTTATTTGAACGACTGATTATTACCTGTTATAATTAGTATAGTCGACTCGATAAATGTCGTCGATCAGTTTTCTATAACTAATGAATCGAATGAGCTAATAATGTCGCATGACTAATTGAACCTTGCCACTGACTGAATGCCCCAGCATTGTTTGAAATGGTTTGTTTGCATTGTGAAACTGACTGAAAAGGTTCAGTCCAGGCAGTCTTGAATTTGAACTTTCATCAGTTCAAAAATGCCCTGATGCTGCAATAGGCAGGGCAGTAATAGTCCAGGGTTAACAAGGGCATTCTGGGGTGTTAAAAAGGGCAGAAAGATTAGTTTAAATGAGCTGACAAGTAGGGTACTAATTTAGGATTAAACTAATACCAATGGGGAGCAAGACATAAGAGTATGGGGCTTGAAATGAATAATAAAATGATGCCCATAACTCTTGATTAAACAAAAGACCAGGCGTGGGGAACAAAGGGGCTGGCACCAAAGATGCTTAGGCATGGGCTTAAAGGGTATGGGTATTCTGCCAATTGGCAGGGGAGGCAGCTCAGCTGCACTAGTGCATTTGGCCTATAAAGAGGCCATTTGAGAACTTAAACAGGGCTGGACTTTTTAGTCTTGAGAAAAGAGAAAAACAAAGTGAAAATTTTCAGAATACTTTGACTAAAACACTGCCCAAAACTGCACAAGGAACTAAGTTGGTTGAGCTATTCTGGCCAAGTCAGTTATTCTAACTAGGGTCATTACTGTTCCGTTAAGAGAAGGCTGTGTGTTTTCTGCTGTGATTGTTACTATACTGAGTTTTTCTGTGTGCTGTGGATTGAGTTTTAGCCTTCTTGATTGTTGGAACTGTACTGGGTATTTGCTGAGTTTTGTGGTTATTGGGTCTTCTGTTGCTGTTACATTTGGTATCTTGGGTTTTCGGTTGGTTCATTGCTCTTTTTCTGGGATTTGTCTGTCTGATGCTCAAGCACCTGTGGGCTACATAGTTGCTGCTGGTTGTGTTGCTGTGTTGTTGCTATCTGTTGTTGCTGTTGATTACTTGCTGCTGATACTCTTTCTCTTCCTCTTCTTATTGTGCAAACATCCAGGTACACGACTAATACTGTCAATGTAACTTGAAGTTGAGTATGAATGCAAAAAGAGAAGAATTGAAGATTGTTTACTTTAAGCATAGGCTGTTGTATTGAATATCATGTAATGCATGATAGTTTACATTTTGTTTGGATACTGAAGGCAACTTGCACGCCTAGTAAATATCAATGTATGGGGATTGAATGTTAGTTGTATATGTAGGCTGTTAGATGAATATTCCTAATGCAGTAGGTTGTATCCCAGACTTAGGTTTAAATTGTGTAACATACTCTTTAATGTAGGCCAGACATGTAAACTATCCACTACTAGTATAGTTCTTTCCCCTTTTGCTAGTTTGTCACATATAAATTGATAAAGAACAAAGAATCAGTTCTAGGCCTCCACCCCAGGAAGGCCGAGCCCAAATCGAAAATCAGCTAGGCCTGTATCGGAAAAACAGGGCCCAAGTCGGGCCATCTCGCATGAGCTGGGTTTGGGCCCATAATTTGCGACTAGTTGTCCATAAATGCAGTCACGTTTTATTATTCTGTAGTAGCACTTTAAATCCGGTTTTATAATCAACTAAGGCTATTTACTGCTTTCAATTGATAGAGACAAACACGACGAGAAACATAGTTGCTATAGGATATCCCTTAAAAATAACAACGAGATGAGCCTCGATAAAAATAAACAAAACGCAGATACGGGGCCCTTGTTAAATGCATATTAGTGAAGCATTTAGTTTCCAGGACGGGTTGTTTAGCCAATCTCACAACCTCCCTAAAATAACAATACGTTAGACTCTTAGGACGCGCCTTAATAAATCTTACCTTCGTAAACTCGGGTGCACATTGATGTGACCCAAATCCAAATCTCAACGGAATCGAAATGTGTTTCTAATCACGGGTACATTGATTGTGACGTGGTTCGAGATGCGTGTCCATGACGTTGCAAATTCATTTTAAAATAAGGATGAGATGAGCCTCGCCGAATAAAAATACAAATTGCGGGGCCCTCAGTAAATATTTGTTTAAAATTACTTAGACTTCAGGAGGGCCGTTTAGCGAATTTCGCGGCCTTCCCAAAATAATAACACGATAGTCTCTTTAGGCGCGTCTTAATAATTTATTTTTCTTAATTCGGGTGCACATTTATGTGACCCAAATCCAAATCTCAACCGAGTCGAGATATGTCAATAACCACGGGTGCATTGATGTAACGGGGTTCGAGACATGTTTTCACGACGTTGCAAGTCCTATAAAATAACAGTGAATGATAAAAGCGGTTAAAAGATAAAAGTGCACGTTTGTATAAAATCAGATAATCAAGCCAAGTATAACAATTGAGCGACCGTGCTAGAACCACGGGACTCGGGAATGCCTAACACCTTCTCCCGGGTTAACAGAATTCCTTATCCGGATTTCTGGTACGCAGACTGTAATATAGAGTCATTCATTCCCTCGATTCGGGATTAAAATTGGTGACTTGGGACACCCTAAATCTCCCAAGTGGCGACTCTGAAATAATTAAACCAATCCCGTTTCGATTGTCCTTTAATTGGGAAAAACTCCCTTGCGCCCCTCGGGCGCGTAAAAAGGAGGTGTGACAGCTCTGGCGACTCTGCTGGGGAAGGCTAACCCAGAACCACTGGTTCAGGGTTAAGAGTTCGAGCTTAGAATAATTGTTATTATTTGGCTTTATTTGTTATCCGATTATTACATGTTCTGAGCCTAATGTGCTAAATGCTGCTTTTACCGTTTTGATATTATTTGAACTGTATATAAACTGTGCCGAAACCTTTCTCTTCTTACCTCTGGGGATGTGCTCACTGGTTGAGACTCCTTATTCTGTTAGTGTCATACCCTAAATAAAAGAGGCTCGGAAAGTTTCTAAGCCGGTTGGCCTTTTGGTTCCCGGAAAGGAGCTCCTTCCTCAACTCGAGTTGTCCGCTCGGGTACACTGTCTAGAACACCGACCCAGGTTTTGAACATAGAATAACGTGACTTCATGCCGGATCCCTAGTAGGAACGCTTATTTGCATCATGTTGCATATGACTTAGGGGACTCAACACAGGGGTTGGGTCCGTCTAGGACTAGCAACCTGATATGAAAAGACCATTCTGATGCATCCTATTGTTTTCCGTGCATTTATTTGTCTCATGCCCGCATGCTGACCGGTGTTTGAATATTTGGGAAAATTGTGGAAAAAAAGAAATAACGGTTAGGGAATTGATTGATTATTTTTGAAAAAAATAAATGCACGGAATTTATAGTTTGTCAAAACCCTGCCGAAATTTCGAAAAGTCATTATTCTGTTTTGATTTTTTTAAAATATAAATAGAAATATATAGTTTGTCTTGCCATAAAAATAAAAAAAATTGAAATGGTTTTTATGAAAATTCGAAAATAATAATTAATAAAAAAAAAAAGAGAAAAAAAGGGAGTCTTATTTTGCCTTTACTTCTATTATTTGTTGCAAATATGTGTATATATATATGAAAAATTCAAAAAAAAAAAAGACTTTCTTTACTTCAAAAAATGTATATATATCTTTATTTGTTGCAAAAGTATTTGTCTTGCCAAAGGTCTAGAGAGTTCTTTTAGGCTCCCAGTTTTCGAAACAAAAATCAAAAATATTTTCCGTTATTGACTTCTTTAGAAAGTTTTTTTTTATATATACGAGAATTCAAAATTCAAAAAATCGCATATACTTTTGTTTTATCAGAATAAGTGTCGTTTGTTAAAATCTTATTAATAAATGTGCAGAATGAGCACGACTCCGAATGAACCCTTTTCAATCATGAGTAAAATCCCCCTCCAATTGCGGCTCTGGTGGAATGATTTAGGCAAAGAAGGGCATGACGAAATCAAGAAGTATCTGAAAGGCCTCACGAGTTTGTTGGATATCAGGCCACGAGGAGATATCATAAGGGCACTAGTTCCCCACTGGGATCCTGCGCACAATGTCTTCCGTTTCTCAGATTTTGAACTTACCCCAACTTTAGAAGAAATAGCAGGGTATATCGGCAGCGCTGAGACTCCTTTGAGGCACAAATATCTGATTGCTCCAAGAGCTGTAGCAATACACCGGTTTCTGGACTCCTTAAAGATAGTCAGAACAATTCATAACCCTGACTTGGCAAAAGGTTTTTGCAGCATGAGTTTCATATATCAAAGATATGGTCACATAGGAGGATTCGACAAGCCAGAAAACCAGTTGTGCAGCAAAGGTAATCGCCAAAAGTGGGAAGAACATAGACGGATTGCTTTCATGATAACTTTCTTAGGACTACTAGTATTCCCAAGAAAAGACGGGAATATTGACATAAAGATAGCAGGGGTCGTCAGTACATTGCTCACACAGAGTGATAGTACGTTGGCGCCCATGATAGTGTCTGATATGTTCCGGGCTCTCACATCTTGCAAAGCCGGAGGAAGCTTTTTCGAGGGTTGCAATTTGTTGTTGCAAATGTGGATGACCGAGCACCTATGTCACCGAGCCCAGTTTCTGAGCCATGGATCCGCTGGAAAAACCTGCATAGAGGAATTCTATACCAGAGTTAATAAGACATACCTACCAGAAGGAGTCGTAGCATGGACCTCATATTTCCGTACCCTCAACTCCAGTCAAATACAGTGGGCGCTAGGATGGTTACCGATCGACGAAGTCATATACATGCCAGCAGCCAGACCCCATTTTCTCTTAATGGGACTCAAGAGCATTCAACCATACGCGCCGCATCGGGTTTTAAGGCAACTGGGAAGGTATCAGATAGTGCCGAAGGATGAGGATCTAAGCACCCAGGTGATCGAGATCAGTCCCGACGGCCAGTTTCCCGAAGCAAGGGTGCGTCAAATTTGGAGCCAATGTCAATACTTAGAAGCAAATACTTGTGTAATGAATCGGGCAAAGGGGGAAGTTTCGCCCGGGTATCAGGCCTGGTACAAAGGGGAGACATCATCTGGAAGACCGACCAAAAGACCTCACCTGCAAGAATTTGCCAAATCTTCACAAGAGCAATGGGGTTGGCTGGCCAAAGAGCGGGAATACCTTGCCGAAGCAGGCAAACTGAAGCAACAAGTTCAGGATATGAGGTTTGAGTGCCAATTACAGTCTGCCGCCCTCAAGGGAGAAAAGAACAGATTAATCAGAGAAGGCGAAATCCTCAAAGCTCAGATCCGGAGAATGAAAAAGGAGGCCAATAGACAGCTGAGAAGCCGGGCAGATAAAAGATTGATAGCAGGGTTAAAGGATCAGGTTGCGGAATGCCAGGAAAATTTGGAAAGAGCCAAGGCCAACACAGCAAGATTGCGGACCAAGTGGGCAAAGGGTGCGATAGCTCGGAGGCAGCGCCTGCAACGAGTCATAAGGGATTATGAACTGAGCATCGGGACATTAAGGGAAACGAATGCCTCTCTTCAAGAGAGGATCTTCAAGCAAACACGAGATGCCCAAGCCGACAGAAGGCGATGTTACGAGGCAATGACCAGAATGGAAAGGCAGATGGAGATGTTCCAGGACCAGCTTGCCAGCAATGCACAAACACTAGGATTGAAGAACCGACAGATAAGGCAGTTGTTCGCGGAAAGGGACAACATTCGGGGAAAGATCGACGAGATTGGGCATTACATCTACATGAGATGCCTGGCATGCGAGCAAAAGCCTCGAAAGACCCTCCTTGTTTCCATCATGGGTTGCGTCCACCGAATCATGAATGAGCTGAAAAACCTGCAGAGGGACCTCACACTAAGGGCCGCGGAAAGGCCGAATGATGCCTCGCGGGTCCCTAAGTTGGAAAATTAATCTTTGGTTGAGTCCTGTTTATTTGGCTTTGTCATTTTTCCATATGTTGTTTTCCTTTCTTCAAAACGGGTTAAGAACTGTGGAGTCTGTACTATTGCTATTCCTTGCTTGAAGTAATTTGTAATAGCAAAATTTTGAGAATGAATTTAATGATTTCACAAGAATTGTGTGTTTCTTTACTTTAAGGCAGAACTACGCCTGGTCTGATTCACGCGGGGACGTGATACGTAGGCAATCCCCATAAGATTCGACCGCTTTTAATAAATAAAGAAAAGAAAATGTAAATAAAATAAAACGCAGGGTTTCGCAAAATACTTTAAAAGAGACGAATGAACAAGCCGGGATGACGCATGTGGTTTGAAGCAAAGCATGTAGAAACGGTTAACTGCCTAGGTGCATTGCATCCTCTATGTGTTATGATCAAATCTGTTAAGCTCTAACACTAACAAAGTTTGTTGTTGTCTGATACCAGACAGTTAGTTGTTAAAGAATTCTGGCAACACATTCATACCAAACCAGATCCAAAGGACCGGTAGCAACAAGCATGACTACTTCAGAGAATAGTAATGAGGAAGAAAGGCCGATGAGCCAGTTGCTAAAAGAGGCAATGGAAAAGATTGAAAGGATGGGACTAGAGATGCATGCAATGCAGCTAGCCCTGGCCAAAACACAAAAGAGCCCTGAGACACTGGGACACATGCCGGAATACCCTCACTCTGGCCCTTCCACAAGCCGCCCAAATCCCCTCTATCATCAAGAAAGAAGCCCTCACGATTCCCAAGCTCCACCACCCCATCAACCTCTCCCAACACCCAACATTCCCATTTTTGTGGGACCTACATCAGCCCCTTTGCAGCGAACGACTAGTGAGCCATTGTTTCAGGCTCACGACACCCAATACTATCCCCCCGAGCCTACATTCCACGCACCGGAACCACAGGCTTACAATCCCCATTTGGAAGTACCGGCAGAGGTTGAGAAGCCGGTTAAGGCCCCTGAACAGGATGAAGTGTTAAGAAAGTTCAAAAGCCTGGAGCAATCCTTCAGGAACTTGCACGGGCTGGGCAATCAAGTCAGCGTGGCATACAAAGATCTGTGCCCTTTCCCAGATGTCCAACTCCCGGCTGGGTTCAAGATGCCCAAGTTTGATTTATATGAAGGGCACGGTGATCCCATGGCACATTTGCGGGGATTCTGTAGCAAAATGAGAGGGGCAGGAGGCAAGGATGAGCTTTTGATAGCTTACTTCGGCCAAAGTCTGAGCGGATCTGCACTGGAATGGTATACCAGGCAGGATTTCAGCAGGTGGTACACGTGGGATGATCTGGCACAGGCTTTTGCAGGTCATTTCCAGTACAATCTAGAGATAGTCCCTGACCGTCTCACGTTATTGAGAACTGGGAAGAAACCCGGGGAAAGTTTTCGCGAGTTCGGGTTCCGCTGGAGAGAACAAGCAGCTAGGGTCGATCCTCCCATGAGAGAGGGAGAGATGGTGGACTATTTTTTGCAGACGTTGGATCCAACCTACTTTGGTCACTTGGTGACAACGGTTGGAAAATCTTTCAACGAGGTGGTCAAAATAGGGGTCATGATAGAAGAAGGTTTGAGGTCGGACAAGATCTTAAACTATTCGGCACTTAAGGCCACAACCCAGGCTATTCAAAGCGGCACGGGAGGTGCGCTAAGAAGAAAGAAAGAAGAGGTTGCCACGATCGAGGCAGGCAGTTGGTCCAGGGCTGGCAGGCCGCACTACAACCAACCCAGGCCTCACAGGTCAAATTACCCATACAACCCACCACAAAATTTCTATCCACCTCGAGAACCACATTGTTCCGTACACCAAGCCCAGGTATACACTCAGCCTCCGGTTCGCCCACAATGGCGCGCACCGGCTCCCCAGAACATATATGCACCACCACAAAACACCTACCCTCCACCAAGGGCATATAGAAACCCTTCAGGGGCAGGTTTCCGGGGAAATCCAGATGCTAGGAATGACAGGTTGCGGAAGCAAAGAACCTTCACCGAACTGGGAGAAACCTACACCGCTGTGTTCCACAAGCTGCGGCAATTGGGTTTGGTTAGTCCTGTCCATACTCGGGAACCAAATCCCCCGCCTCAGAATTTGGATCGTTCAATCAGTTGTGAATACTGTTCAGGGATGCTCGGGCACGATACCGAGAAGTGCTGGAAGTTAAGGCATGCCATACAGGATCTTATTGACACCAATAAGATCGAGGTCCAGACACCAGAGGCTCCTAACATCAACCAAAACCCACTGCCAGCGCACCACGAAACTCACATGATTGAATTTGTGTGTGAGGGAGGAGAATTAAGAAAACCCTCACAAACAGTGATGATGATCCAAGCCGCCCCGAGAGAAGTCTTAACCAGTGGAGGAACGAGTATACAGCCGCAGGGTGAAGGCGTCAAGCCGGTAGTAATATTGGGGAAGAGCCCGTCCGTCATAGCAAGCAAACCCGAGCCAAGCAAGTTGGTAATACCAGGGATCCTGCCCACACCGGCAGTCATGTTGAAAGGGGTATGTAGAGAACGGGTGACCATAAAGCCGGTGGTCCAACTGCCGATGATTGACAGCAGGGCTGTGCCCTGGAAATATGAAAAGGCAGTGGTGACGTACCAAGGAAAACAGGTGGAAGAAGTCAGTTGTGAAGCGCAAGGGCTGACTCGATCAGGTCGATGTTTTGCTCCGGTGGAGTTAAGAAAAACCAACCCAGTGGCAACCAAGAAGCCAGTGTCAGAAGAAGAGGCTGAAGAATTCCTGAGGAAGATGAAAGTACAAGACTATTCTGTGGTTGAGCAGCTGAGAAAAACACCTGCCCAGATCTCACTATTGTCATTACTCCTCCATTCCGAGGAACATCGTCGGGCCCTGTTAAAGATATTGAACGAGGCCCATGTACCCAGTGAGATTTCTGTAAACCACCTGGAAACCATTGCCAGCAAGATTTTCGAGGTGAACAGAGTGACATTCTCAGATGATGACCTGCCGGTGGAAGGAACGGAGCACAATAAAGCTCTATACCTAGCTGTCAAATGTGAAGACTCGGTGGTAACCCGAGTATTGGTGGATAACGGCTCAAGCGCCAATATTTGTCCATTATCCACCCTGGACCAGTTAAAGATTGACCGTGGAAGAATCCGGGAGAATAGCATCTGTGTCCGGGGGTTTGACGGAAACGGAACAGCCACTGTGGGGGATGTTGTACTTGAACTGACCATTGGTCCGGTCCTGTTTACCATGGAATTCCAGGTATTGGACGCCACGGTATCTTACAACTTGCTGTTAGGACGACCCTGGATTCATGCAGCTAAAGCGGTGCCTTCCACCCTACATCAGACAGTGAAGTTCGAGTGGGAAAGACAAGAGGTCGTGTTGCACGGCGAGGATACAACATGCACCATGAGCGGAACCATTGTGCCTTTCATAGAGACCACTGATGACAAGGGTCCCTGGGTCTACCAGATTCTCGATACAGGGTCGGCCAACAAAATTTCTGAAGGAGAAATCATCCCGCACCCTAGGGTAGCTGCCGCAACAGTCATGATGGTATCAGAAATGCTGGGTAATGGATTTGTGCCGGGAAAAGGCCTGGGAGTTGAACTTCAAGGGATAGTCCAACCTGTTTCCCTTCCTAAGAATCTGGAAACCTTCGGGTTGGGGTTCAAACCAACCGCAGCAGACAGGAAGGAGGCGCGAAGAATGAAGAAGAGGGTCTGGTTTCTGCCTAAACCAGTGCCACGCCTCTCAAGGTCTTTTGTTAAAGCAAGTGCCAAGGGGTCAGCGATCCCAAAGATTCGAGGACCTTTGATCGGTATAAATGAAGACCTGAATCAGAGTTTTGAGAGGCTATTCACGGATGTCAGTATGGTGGAAGCTGGAGAAGGTTCCAGCAGAGCAGAGATACAATTTGTGGGGCCTGAGGCCAAGACCAACAATTGGACGGTTACTCCTCTTCCTGTCCGAGGGGAGTCTTGGTAGTAGGCTTTGATTAATGTTTTGTTTGTTTGTTTGTTTGATCGGATTATTCAAGGGTGTAATCCAAATTTTTACTTTCGTTTTTGTAAAAGTGTGAACCCTTTTATCCCGCAAATTTAATAAAATTCTCCTCTTTTGTCTCATTTTAATTTTTGTCTTGTTCTTTTTCTTTCTGAACAGTTCTCTTTTTACTGGTTCTAATGACATGGCATGCACAGCGGATCTGCGACCTAGTCTAATAAATCAATCTGAAACCAACTCAATGATGCAAAAGGTCGTTTGTGACGATGAATCTGAATGTGACGAAGGTGAAGCCTTCGAAGAAATAAACATAGAACTGTGCCAATTTGAAGAGAAACCCAAGCCTAACTTAAATGACACCGAGGCTGTGAATCTAGGAGACGCTGATAACGTCCAAGAAACCAAAATTAGCATCCACATTGAGCTGAATGTCAGAACAGAATTGATCAAAACTCTCAGGGAATTCAAAGACGTTTTTGCCTGGTCATATGATGATATGCCTGGATTAAGCACCAATTTAGTGGTTCACAAATTACCCACTGACCCGGCATACCCTCCGGTCAAGCAAAAACTAAGGAAATTTAAAACAGAAATGAGTGTAAAGATCAAGGAAGAAGTGATTAAGCAGTTACAAGCGAAGGTCATTCGGGTCACTCGATATCCCGAGTGGTTGGCCAATGTGGTACCAGTCCCAAAGAAGGATGGAAAAATCAGGGTGTGCGTTGACTACCGCAACCTCAACAAAGCAAGTCCCAAGGACAATTTTCCTCTACCCAACATTCATATCTTGATCAACAATTGCGCAGGGCGCGAGATCGGATCCTTTGTGGATTGCTATGTGGGTTATCATCAGATCCTAATGGACGAGGAGGATGCTGAGAAGACAGCGTTTATCACGCCATGGGGAACCTACTGCTATCGGGTAATGCCATTCGGATTAAAGAACGCCGGGGCAACGTACATGCGGGCAATGACTGCCGTGTTTCATGACATGATACACAAGGAAATTGAGGTGTACGTCGATGATGTGATCATCAAATCTTGGCGTCAGGAGGACCATGTAGCAGACCTAAGGAGATTTTTCCAAAGACTCCGAAGGTATGATATCAAGCTTAACCCGGCCAAATGCGCATTCGGGGTTCCATCAGGAAAGTTGCTAGGATTCATCGTCAGTCGACGGGGGATTGAGTTAGACCCATCCAAAATTGAATCCATCCGAGATTTGCCACCGCCAAGGAACAAAACAGAGGTAATGAGTTTGCTGGGTAGACTCAATTATATCAGCAGGTTCATCGCTCAACTCACAGCAACTTGTGAGCCCATATTTCGGCTGCTGAGAAAGGACGCTGCAGTAGGTTGGACAGCAGAGTGTCAGGAAGCTTTCGACCAAATCAAAGGGTATCTGTCTAATCCACCCATATTGGTCCCGCCTAAGCCCGGGAAGCCCCTAATTCTTTACCTGACGGTCTTGGAAAATTCATTTGGTTGTGTGTTGGGGCAACATGACGACACAGGAAGGAAGGAGCAAGCCATCTACTATCTTAGCAAGAAATTCACAGTGCATGAGGTCAAGTACACTCAACTCGAGAAAACATGCTGCGCCCTAACTTGGGTAGCTCAGAAGTTGAAGCACTACCTGTCTTCATATACTACTTATCTCATATCCCGCTTGGACCCATTGAAGTACATCTTTCAGAAACCTATGCCCACGGGAAGGTTGGCAAAATGGCAAATTCTGCTCACAGAATTTGATATCATCTACGTAACGAGGACGGCCATGAAAGCCCAGGCACTGGCAGACCATTTGGCAGAGAATCCCGTTGATGAAAAATACGAGCCCTTAAGAACGTATTTTCCTGACGAAGAGGTGATGCATACGAATGAGTTGGAATTACCTGAGGAACCAGGTTGGAAGCTTTTCTTCGATGGAGCTGCAAACGCAAAAGGGGTTGGAATAGGAGCAGTACTCATTTCTGAAACAGGACGGCATTATCCTGTTACGGCTCAACTACGCTTCTATTGCACCAACAATATGGCCGAGTATGAGGCTTGCATTCTGGGTCTGCGCTTGGCTGCTGACATGGATGTCCAAGACGTCTTGGTCTTGGGAGACTCGGACCTCTTGGTACATCAAATTCAGGGTGAATGGGAAACACGAGATCTAAAGCTCATACCATACCGACAATGCTTGCATGATCTGAGCAAGCAATTTCGATCGGTAAAGTTCAAACACATCCCGAGAGTTCACAATGAGGTTGCGGATGCCTTGGCCACCTTGGCATCAATGCTGCACCACCCTGACAAAATGTATGTTGATCCTCTACACATCCAGGTCCGTGATCAGCACGCCTACTGCAATGCCATAGAAGAAGAAGCAGATGGCGAACCCTGGTTTCATGATATCAAGGAATACCTCAGGATGGGGATATATCCAGAACATGCCTCTGGAGACCAAAAAAGAGCCCTTCGGCGTTTGTCGAATGGTTTCTTCCTCAGTGGAGGAGTATTGTACAAAAGAACCCCGGATTTGGGATTGTTGAGATGCATAGATGCCGGGCAGGCAACGACGGTTATGGCGGAAGTACATGCCGGAGTTTGTGGGCCGCACATGAGCGGATATGTATTGGCAAGAAAGATCCTTCGAACAGGGTGTTATTGGCTAACCATGGAACACGACTGTATCACTTTCGTAAGGAAATGCCATCAGTGCCAGATACATGGAGATTTGATTCATTCTCCGCCAACAGAGTTACATACGATGTCAGCACCCTGGCCGTTTGTAGCATGGGGCATGGATGTCATTGGGCCCATCGAGCCAGCAGCGTCCAACGGTCATAGGTTCATTCTAGTGACCATTGATTACTTCACCAAATGGGTTGAGGCTAAAACCTTCAAATCAGTAACCAAGAAGGCAGTGGTGGACTTTGTTCACTCCCATATCATCTGCAGATTTGGGATCCCAAAAGTGATCATCACGGATAACGGTGCGAATCTTAATAGCAGCTTGATGAGAGAGGTATGCCAACAATTCAAGATTACACACCGCAATTCCACCCCATATCGTCCTAAGGCAAATGGAGCAGTCGAAGCAGCCAATAAGAATATCAAGAAGATACTGCGAAAAATGGTGGAAGGGTCCAGACAATGGCACGAGAAATTACCCTTTGCCTTGTTGGGTTACCGCACTACCGTCCGGACTTCCATAGGCACAACTCCTTATTTGTTGGTGTATGGAACTGAGGCCGTGATACCAGCGGAGGTCGAAATTCCGTCCCTCCGAATTGTCGCTGAAGCCGGAATTGATGATGATGAATGGATCAAAGCTCGCTTGGAACAGTTGAGCCTGATAGATGAGAAAAGATTGGCAGCAGTGTGCCATGGTCAGCTGTACCAGAAGAGAATGGCAAGAGCGTATAATAAGAAGGTGCGCCCTAGGAAATTTGAAGTAGGGCAGCAGGTATTAAAGAAGATCCTCCCACATCAGGTCGAGGCAAAAGGCAAATTCGCCCCAAATTGGCAAGGGCCTTATATCGTGACCAGAATATTGTCCAACGGTGCTTTGTGTTTGACAGATGTCGAAGGTAGATGCGTCGACATGGCTATCAATTCAGATGCAGTCAAGAGATATTATGCGTAACTTCTTCAATTATGGCAATTTTTGGTTTATTTGTTTGTATTTGGCATTTGTTGAATAATGAGATGACGGAGGCAATTCTTTCTTCTATCCAAACACTTTTAACCCTCGCTTCCCCCTTTGAGCCTTAAGCAATTTTTTCAATACCCCTCTTTTGGAATCACTAATGGGAAAGATATGAAAAAAAGAAAAGAAAAGAAAAAGAAAAGAAAAGAAAAAGACATGAAAAAATGAAAAGAAGGAAAAGAAAAAGGAAGAAGATAAAATCACAAATACAAAACCGTGGGAACTACGTTTGACCTGATTCCTCAAAGAGGATACGTAGGCGCCTCACGGCTCGGTCATAGTATGCATCATAGTGAATATAGGATGCATAATGTACATAGTGTGCACAATATAGCACAATGTGCGTAACGCACGTAGCTCAACATAAGCGAAATAAATGCCCCAAGCAAGAAAACTGGGGCAGAGGTTATGTTTTAAGTTCCAACAAAGGTTTGATTCCAAAAGTTGTAGCACATCACCACTCAAATTGTTTTCATTTTTATAGCCTTTCTTCAAACCCACACCAAAACCAACATCAGCATCCAAAAGACCTCCCGATCAATGTTCGAGAGATGCCAAGTCCGGCGAATAAGATCGAGAATAATACACTGACCCCCAGCAAAGAAGAGGATCGTAAGACTAGGAATGAATTGATAGTCAAAGGAATCTCCAGAAGAGAGGGTCGTATCTACAACGCCCCGATTCCTCGAAAGAAATAAAATGAGAGAGCCTCATCGGTGAAAACCTTCGCAGGCACCGAGAGGCGATGTAAGATGAGGGATATGAAATGAGAGAGTCTTCTTGGTGAAAACCTTCACAGGCACCATAAGGCGATGTGAGATGAGAGAAACGAGAGAGTCTTATTGGTGAAAACCTTCACAGGTGCCATAAGGCGCCGGGAGATGAGAGAAACGAGAGAGTCTCATTAGTGAAAACCCCTCGAAGGGCACTATTAGACGACAAGACAGATCAGCAAAAGCTACAAGATCCGAAACGGACACCCCTTTTCATCCCCAGCAAGTCAGACCATCGGGCAAAGCGATTGATACAAATAGACTGGGTCGGGAATCTATGGTGCACGTCATGATCACGGGGACCAGTTGTGTCCTCCAGATAAGTTCTTTTGATTGTCTCCTCCCACAAAAAATATTGGTTCAGAAAGATTTTCTCCTTTCCATATCTTTTATTCTTTTCCTAAAATGTGTCTTGAAAGGATTTTTCAAAGCTTACTACCAGAAACCGAAGGGGAATTCATCCCAATACAGGATAATACAAACAGTCTTAAAGGCCGGTCCCAGGCAATGCAGTGATTGTGCCCGAACAATGTCGGAGGAAGTAAGCTCATAAAGGGAGTGGTTTCAGGAGTTAAAAGCAGACTCCCACAGCATGTGCTTAAAGAGAAAGCAGAAAGGGGAATTAATTGAAAGCCAATCCCCAGCAAGCTAGAGACCCCCCCAGCAGGCAACTCTGCCCGTTAATCGATTATGGGGACATAGAGCAAGAAAAGGGGAAGAGAGAAAAATCGCTCGCCGGAAAGGCACCCTCTACCACCACGATTAAAACTGACTAAACCCTTTTGTCTATTGCAGGAGAACAAAGAATTGACAATGGCAGCAAGATGCAACGCTAGGGAAGTCACCAAAAACGGGGAAGCAATTTGAATACTTTTAAGTTCTAGGTCGCCCACCAGTATAATGCGGGAATACTTTTAAGTTCTAGGTCGCCCACCAGTATAATGCGGGAATACTTTTAAGTTCTAGGTCGCCCACCAGTATAATGCGGGAATACATTTAAGTTCTAGATCGCCCACCAGTATAATGCGGGAATACATTTAAGTTCTAGGTCGCCTACCAGTATAATGCGGGAATACTTTTAAGTTCTAGGTCGCCCACCAGCATAATGCGGGAATACATTTAAGTTCTAGGTCGCCCACCAGTATAATGCGGGAATACATTTAAGTTCTAGGTCGCCCACCAGTATAATGCGGGAATACATTTAAATTCTAGGTCGCCCACCAGTATAATGCGGGAATACATTTAAGTTCTAGGTCGCCCACCAGTATAATGCGGGAATACATTTAAGTTCTAGGTCGCCCACCAGTATAATGCGGGAATACATTTAAGTTCTAGGTCGCCCACCAGTATAATGCGGGAATACATTTAAGTTCTAGGTCGCCCACCAGTATAATGCGGGAATACATTTAAGTTCTAGGTCGCCCACCAGTATAATGCGGGAATACATTTAAGTTCTAGGTCGCCCACCAGTATAATGCGGGAATACATTTTAAGTTCTAGGTCGCCCACCAGTATAATGCGGGAATACTTTTAAGTTCTAGGTCGCCCACCAGTATAATGCGGGAATACTTTTAAGTTCTAGGTCGCCCACCAGTATAATGGGGGAATACTTTTTAGCTCTAGATTTTGGAATCAGTCACCCCACCTGAAGACGGAAGGGTACAACAAAGATCCCCAAGCAGGAAACAATAAAATCCCCAGCACCGAGAAGCAGACAACTGCAGAGGCAAGCGCGCAATTCAAAGGGAAAAAGGAACGCGTCTCAGAAGAAGCAGTTCGGAAACATTATAACATGCCCAATATAACAATTTTGATGAAAAGTCATACCACCAAAGAAACAATGGAAAGGCTTGAAGAAGAGGGCATGTTCCCAGCGGATCAAGCAAAGTGATGAAAACTGGCATTCAAATGTCAGCGAAGGACCAGCATCCTCTCCCGAAGTCACAAGATAAAGGAATCGGAGGAAAGCGTTAGCCGACGAGAAAGCAAGACAACAAGAACAAATTGGAGATAGATGAGATCTCATACTCTAGCTTAACTTCTTGTTTTTCCTTTCAAGATCAATGTAACAAGGAGGTCGGTTGAGCAGTAGCATCCTACAGCAGCATACAACACAGCGCACAACAACAGCAAGCAATACAGTCACACGGTAGTCCCAGCTACCAAAAATTTCCCGAACTACATTGACCTGATTCCTGTTTCAGCCCAGGATATGTAGGAAACCTCTGAAGCAAAGGTTCGGTCAAATCTTTTTCAAAAAAATGCTTCACACGGAGTATTCGGACGGGCAAAAATCGCTCGCTTTATCTTTGCGCGAAAACCCTTCGTGTCTTCGTGCAAAGAGGGGCAGCTGTAAGCACGTGATTTTTGCTTCACGGACAATCGCTCCAAAAGAAAATAAAAATAGTGGCAAAAGGCTTCGCTGTACAATTTTTCGATCTTTCCGTGACATGTGTTGTTAGTCGTTTGTGAGTCTGTCCATTTTGCATCTAGACATTATCAAACAAAAATACAAAAATGCCTGTCGTTAAAAGAAAATTCAAAAAATACATTTGTATATGTGCATCGTTCGTTCTAGGCTTTTAGTTCACTTACTTAAATATTTTGTGATAATTGTGTTAAAATGTTGCATTATTGTTTAGTTTTAATTTCGTTATTTTATTTATTTTTGTTATTTTTATTTTTTTTGTTTTAAAAGAAAAATGAAATTAGAAAACAAAGAGGGAAGGAAATCGGTTGGGCCCAAAAGAAATGAAACGAAAACAGGCCCAACCAGCACTGATCCAGTCCAAAACCGGCTACCTAAGCAGCAATTCAAACGACGCCGTATGAGGGCGTTCGATCTTAGCCATCCGTCCAGGCCAATCCAACGGCTCAGGACCTCTATCAGTAACCCGTTTCAAAACCCGACCCAAATAACCATTTTAACCGACCCCCTCACTTAAATCAAACGACCCCGTTTAACTACCAAACGACCCCGTCTCATTTCTCAGCTTCAGATCTAAGCCGTTGAGATCATCTGATCTAACGGCTCAGATCCAATCAGCCTCCCCATATATAAACTCAACCCTTCACCCCACGCCCCCTATCCGAACCCCACCCCTTACTTGTCTCCTTCCCCAAGCTGAAACCCCAAACCCTAGCAAGCCGCCCTAGCTTCTCTTCCACCAAAACCCGGCGGCATGAACGCCGGTGGCCACCTCCCGAACACTCTAAGACCCCCTCACTCCCCTGAACACGAATCCACTAACCACGAACCTCGAATCATCTCCTATCGTCTCGAATCTGGATTTGAAGATTCGAGACAAAACTTGATCTACACCAAACCTCACCATCTTTGTATCAGCCACTCCCCTGACCTCCCTCGTGACCAAACCAAGCTTGGTTTGGTCCGAATCTACCCACAACTCCCTAAAAATCGGATCTGGAAATCCAGACCTTAGAACACATGCACCTGGGGAATCCGGCCGGCCTTGACAAGGGTTTGAGGTCTAATAGACCTTAATCAAGGTGTTCTCATGTGAGAACACCCTGATTAAAGTTTGTTCGACCTCAAGAGTTCGAAGTTGAGTCTGATTTGGGGTCCATTTTTGATTTCAAACTTTGTCGGTAAGTTTTTCTTTCCCTTTTTCGTTTATATCAACTGCTGATTAAGTCATTAGCATGCTTCGTATTAATTGTTTGTTGTTTTCTGATAGCTTCTTAATTTCTTTCATCTCTGTAAAGACCTTTTATTTGGTCGATTGGTTTCTGTGTATGATTTAAATGTATCCTATGATAAGCATGTCCGATTAGTATAGTCGTCGCATGAATAAACTTATATAGGTTCCTAGTGACTGACCAAGTTGTCCGAAGCCCTTTAGGTCCCTGTATGTGTTGTTTATTTGAACGACTGATTATTACCTGTTATAATTAGTATAGTCGACTCGATAAATGTCGTCGATCAGTTTTCTATAACTAATGAATCGAATGAGCTAATAATGTCGCATGACTAATTGAACCTTGCCACTGACTGAATGCCCCAGCATTGTTTGAAATGGTTTGTTTGCATTGTGAAACTAACTGAAAAGGTTCAGTCCAGGCAGTCTTGAATTTGAACTTTCATCAGTTCAAAAATGCCCTGATGCTGCAATAGGCAGGGCAGTAATAGTCCAGGGTTAACAAGGGCATTCTGGGGTGTTAAAAAGGGCAGAAAGATTAGTTTAAATGAGCTGACAAGTAGGGTACTAATTTAGGATTAAACTAATACCAATGGGGAGCAAGACATAAGAGTATGGGGCTTGAAATGAATAATAAAATGATGCCCATAACTCTTGATTAAACAAAAGACCAGGCGTGGGGAACAAAGGGGCTGGCACCAAAGATGCTTAGGCATGGGCTTAAAGGGTATGGGTATTCTGCCAATTGGCAGGGGAGGCAGCTCAGCTGCACTAGTGCATTTGGCCTATAAAGAGGCCATTTGAGAACTTAAACAGGGCTGGACTTTTTAGTCTTGAGAAAAGAGAAAAACAAAGTGAAAATTTTCAGAATACTTTGACTAAAACACTGCCCAAAACTGCACAAGGAACTAAGTTGGTTGAGCTGTTCTGGCCAAGTTAGTTATTCTAACTAGGGTCATTACTGTTCCGTTAAGAGAAGGCTGTGTGTTTTCTGCTGTGATTGTTACTATACTGAGTTTTTCTGTGTGCTGTGGATTGAGTTTTAGCCTTCTTGATTGTTGGTACTGTACTGGGTATTTGCTGAGTTTTGTGGTTATTGGGTCTTCTGTTGCTGTTACATTTGGTATCTTGGGTTTTCGGTTGGTTCATTGCTCTTTTTCTGGGATTTGTCTGTCTGATGCTCAAGCACCTGTGGGCTACATAGTTGCTGCTGGTTGTGTTGTTGCGTTGTTGCTATCTGTTGTTGCTGTTGATTACTTGCTGCTGATACTCTCTCTCTTCCTCTTCTTATTGTGCAAATATCCAGGTACACGACTAATACTGTCAATGTAACTTGAAGTTGAGTATGAATGCAAAAGAGAAGAATTGAAGATTGTTTACTTTAAGCATAGGCTGTTGTATTGAATATCATGTAATGCATGATAGTTTACATTTTGTTTGGATACTGAAGGCAACTTGCACGCCTAGTAAATATCAATGTATGGGGATTGAATGTTAGTTGTATATGTAGGCTGTTAGATGAATATTCCTAATGCAGTAGGTTGTATCCCAGACTTAGGTTTAAATTGTGTAACATACTCTTTAATGTAGGCCAGGCATGTAAACTATCCACTACTAGTATAGTTCTTTCCCCTTTTGCTAGTTTGTCACATATAAATTGATAAAGAACAAAGAATCAGTTCTAGGCCTCCACCCCAGGAAGGCCGAGCCCAAATCGAAAATCAGCTAGGCCTGTATCGGAAAAACAGGGCCCAAGTCGGGCCATCTCGCATGAGCTGGGTTTGGGCCCATAATTTGCGACTAGTTGTCCATAAATGCAGTCACGTTTTATTATTCTGTAGTAGCACTTTAAATCCGGTTTTATAATCAACTAAGGCTATTTACTGCTTTCAATTGATAGAGACAAACACGACGAGAAACATAGTTGCTATAGGATATCCCTTAAAAATAACAACGAGATGAGCCTCGATAAAAATAAACAAAACGCAGATACGGGGCCCTTGTTAAATGCATATTAGTGAAGCATTTAGTTTCCAGGACGGGTTGTTTAGCCAATCTCACAACCTCCCTAAAATAACAATACGTTAGACTCTTAGGACGCGCCTTAATAAATCTTACCTTCGTAAACTCGGGTGCACATTGATGTGACCCAAATCCAAATCTCAACGGAATCGAAATGTGTTTCTAATCACGGGTACATTGATTGTGACGTGGTTCGAGATGCATGTCCATGACGTTGCAAATTTATTTTAAAATAAGGATGAGATGAGCCTCGCCGAATAAAAATACAAATTGCGGGGCCCTCAGTAAATATTTGTTTAAAATTACTTAGACTTCAGGAGGGCCGTTTAGCGAATTTTGCGGCCTTCCCAAAATAATAACACGATAGTCTCTTTAGGCGCGTCTTAATAATTTATTTTTCTTAATTCGGGTGCACATTTATGTGACCCAAATCCAAATCTCAACCGAGTCGAGATATGTCAATAACCACGGGTGCATTGATGTAACGGGGTTCGAGACATGTTTTCACGACGTTGCAAGTCCTATAAAATAATAGTGAATGATAAAAGCGGTTAAAAGATAAAAGTGCACGTTTGTATAAAATCAGATAATCAAGCCAAGTATAACAATTGAGCGACCGTGCTAGAACCACGGGACTCGGGAATGCCTAACACCTTCTCCCGGGTTAACAGAATTCCTTATCTGGATTTCTGGTACGCAGACTGTAATATAGAGTCATTCATTCCCTCGATTCGGGATTAAAATTGGTGACTTGGGACACCCTAAATCTCCCAAGTGGCGACTCTGAAATAATTAAACCAATCCCGTTTCGATTGTCCTTTAATTGGGAAAAACTCCCCCTGCGCCCCTCGGGCGCGTAAAAAGGAGGTGTGACAGGGACTAGACCCAGAACCACTGGTTCAGGGTTCAAGAATTCGAGCTTAAAATAATTGTTATAGTTGGCTTTATTTATTATCTGATTTTTTTACATGATATATGCCCAATGTGCTAAATGACACTTTTACCGCTTTAATATTATTTGAATTATGAATATATACAACTGCTACGAAACCCCCTTCTTTCTGAGTCTTCTAAATTTATGGTGCACACGTGCGCGTGACCCACCTTTCTGTTAAAGTCATACCAAATAAGACGAAGTTGGGACAAGTAACTAGGCCGGGTAGACTTTCGTGCTCCCGGTACGTTGCCCCCGCTTCGGCTCAAACTGTCCGTTTGGGTAAGCCAGGGCTAGATCAATATGCCTCAGGTTTTTTCACTTAGAATAACTCAGCTTCATGCCGGATCCCTAGTAGGAGCGATTGTTTGCATCACGTGCATTTGACTTTGGAGACTCAACACAGGGGTTGGGTCTGTCTAGGACAGGTGTACCAAAAAAAATGACCATCCTGATGCATCTTACTTGCTGCTACTTGCGCATTTATTTGATCCGGATTTGTGTGTTGACTGACTTTTGAATATCATGAATAATATTTTAAAATTGAAAAAAAGAAATAGCGGTTAGGGAATTGACTGTTTATTTTTGAAAAAAAAACCAATGCCCAAATACTGTCAAAACTCTGCCGAAATTTTGAGAAAATGAAAAAAAATGTCTTATTAGTTTGTTTTATTAAAACCAAAGAAAAAATAGAAAGAAAAAAAATCGTTGTTTTGTCTTATTTTTCAAAAAAATAAAAAATAAAATAAATAAATAAAATATATATATATATATATAAAGGAAAATAGTTTGTCTTCCCCTGAAAATGACAATGAAAAAGAGTCTTACTTTTAAAATAGTTTTTTTTATTCGTTTCTGAAAAATTCAAAATAATAAAATAAAAAGAGTCGCGTTGAAAGTGGTTTTATTATTTGTTGCAAATATATATATATATATATATATATATATATAAATCCAAAAAGTTTTTCTTTATTTCCAAAAATGTATATATATCTTTATTTGTTGCAAAAATATTTGTCCTGCCAAAAAGTCTAGAAAAGTTTTTTTTAGACTCCCAATTTTCAAAACAAAAAATCCAAAAATATTTTCCATTATTGACTTCTTTAAGAAAGTCTTTTTAATTATTAATATATATATATATATATATATATATATATATATATATATATATATATATATATATATAATAAAATAAAACAAATTCGAAAATATTTTCCTTCTTCTTTAAAAATTGAAAAGAAAATTCAAAATTCAAAAAAAAAAATATATTTTTTTTAGAAAGCATTTCATTTATCAAAAGTAAAATTCCAAAAAAATATTTTCTTTCTTCTTAGAATAAGAAAGAACAAAAAAAAAATCTTCCTTTTACTTTTGAAATTCTCAAAGTTCAAATCAAAAGAAAAGGAATTCTTAGAAGTCTTTCTTTCAAAAAGAAAATCAATCAAAAATTCAAAAAAAAATATATACTTCATTTCTTCTTTCAAAGCAGTTCTTTTACAAATTCAAAATAATAATAATTTAAAATTAGTTTACTTACTTTATTCATGACCTGCCCGAACTACGCGAGTTTGATTCTCACCGGATGTGAGATACGTAGGCAACCCTCATCAGGTCCAACCCCCATTTATTGCTAAAATAGCCAAAAACCAATAAATAAATAAAAAACGTGTCAAAATTTTAATTTTTGTCATAAATAAGTCGGGCGGTGTCCAACCTCCCCATTTGCTAAAAAATAGCCAAAAAAATATATGTCAAATTTTAATTTCGTCATAAAGAAGTCGGGTGACGCTGTTTTATCAAGACATAGCCGAATGTTCCCGAAAAGGACGCTGGAAGGCTGACTTTGCATAAACAGCCACCTTTTGGGTCATGTTTAGGATTTTTGGTCCAGTTGACCCACACAGCCTTAAAAAATCTTCGTCCCCGAGGCGCTGAAGGGCCGTGTTTGCAACACCCGGTTTTTATTGTAATTTGAAAAAAAAAATATAAAAACAAAGAGTCAACGGTCAGGTGAATACCGTTTGGATATTTGGTCAAAATAAGCCGAGCCAGCTTCGGCCGCGTCTTAAACCGTTCTTGCCGAAATAGCCTTAGAATATCTTTCAGTTGTCGAAAGGCTATTTTCGTAAAAGAACGAACAAGTGTGTAAAGTGTCAAAATAATTCTCCCCGACCTCAAAATTCATGTGAAATTTGGACGGGGCCACATTTGCAAAAATAACCGTTTGGTTGCATTTGTCAAACGGAGAAAGGAAGCTGGCCGTTTGTTTTGGAGTTTGTAAAACTTTTGATTATAATATGTGGGTCGTTTGATTTTCAAGTTTGTAGGTCATTTTTAAACCTTTGAAACCCAATATGAAAATTGAAAAAAAAATGATTAGTATTGCTTATCTTTTATTGGTCCGAACTACGCAAGGTCTGATTCATGCGGGGTCATGATACGTAGGCAATCTTCATAAGATTCGACCACAACAAATAATGAAAAAAATGAAAAAAAAAATCAAAAAAAAAGGGGAAAAAGATGTTGCTAGTAATAAGAACCGACTGAGTCCATTCTAACATGTTTTATTTTGAATTGTGAAGAAAGTTGAGTTGGTCGGTTTGTTCAGAGGGTTCAACAAGAGTCTACTGTGCCGGGAAAAAATAGAATACTAAAACAACAAATGACCGGAGTGTGTCAAGCATGGGCCAGTGGGCAAGGACAGCCTCGTCATGAGTCACAATTTGTGACACAACAAGAGCAGTACCACTCTCCTAAGTACCACCCGTACTCATTAGATCTTCCTTCAAAGATTGAAGAGCCTGCCCGAAAAATGGTACAAGAAGAAATGACCCAAAGGGTGAAAAACTTAGAACAATGGTTGAAAAACAGGCAAGGGTTGTCTGGCCAAAAGAGTGTTGCCTTCAAAGATCTATGTATGTTCCCCGATGTCCACTTGCCGCCTGGTTTCAAAACTCCCAAATTTGAAAAGTACGATGGACATGGAGATCCCATTGCCCACCTGAAAAGGTATTGCAATCAACTGAGAGGTGCGGGAAGAAATGAAGAATTATTGATGGCTTATTTTGTGGAAAGCCTTACGGGAGTAGCTTCCGAATGGTTTATGGATCAAGACACGTCTCGCTGGTATGTCTGGGACGACATGGCACAAGCATTTGTCAAACAGTTCCAATACAACATCGACATTGCCCCAGACCGCATTTCCCTTTCAAACCTGAAGAAGAAACCAAGTGAAAGTTTCAGGGAATATGCCATTAAATGGAGAGAGCAAGCAGCTCGAGTTAAGCCACCCATGGATGACCACGAGCTAATAACTGTCTTCCTTCAAGCGCAAGAGCCAGATTACTTTCAGAACATGATGTCCGCAGTTGGCAAATCCTTCTCGGAAGCAATCAAAATGGGAGAAATAATAGAGAATGGTCTTAAGACAGGAAAAATTATGAGTCAAGCAGTTTTTAAAGCTGCAACTCACGCTGTCCGGGTTGAGTCTGATAATTTTTGCGACACAAATGAGAAGATTGAAGAAATCATGATGACATCAGGGTCAAGAAGAGGTCCTAGGAGAACATCTCGAAGGTATGAGCAGCCTCCTAAAGTTATCTATGAATCCCCTGAGCAATATTATCCCCCTCAGAACCCACAACACTCTATTGTTCCACCTCAGTATGTTGCCCGGCCACCAAAATGCCCCAGAAGGCGAGCACGAGCGTCACAAAATCTCCAGAAGCCTCCACATAACTTTCAGGTGCCCTATAACCCACATCCAAGCCAGAAGTATAAAGGGGAACGAAGGTTGAAAGATAATTTTACACCAATAGGAGAGTCCTATGAAAGCTTATTTGAGAGGTTAAAGCATCACGACATGATTGCATCTATTCCTCCAAATCATCTGGACACACGTGCAAGAAGCTTTGACCCTTCTAAAAGGTGTGAATACCATTCCAATGCCCAGGGGCACAATGTTGAAAGTTGTCGTGATTTGAAAAAAGAAATAGAAAGGATGATCCAGGAAAATCTGATTGTGATCCAAGGTAATGACACCCAGAATATCGCACAGAATCCTTTACCTGCACATCATGATGCACACTTTATGGGGAGGATGCCTGGTAACATGGGATTTTAGAGTCATCCCGGAAAGCCGCTAACTGATGATAATGATATCGAAGTTGGAAATGGTCTGGACAATACTGCAAAGCCCAGTGGCTAAAGATGCCAACTTTGATAAAATGGGAGGACGCTCCGTTCCTTGGTTAGCAAGAGAGAAGCTTGTGGTGGCTTATTTTGTTGTCATTTCTGTTGTCCGGATTATTCTTAGGGTTGTAATCCGAATATTGTCTTGAGTCAAACCTTCTTATCTTTCCATTTTGTCATATCAGTTTGTTTAAGACTGTGTTAGGATTTTATTCTGCTTGTTTTGTTTGTTTTATTATTCAAACCATTTCGCCGGAAGTTTAATACAAAAGCCGGTCTTTTATTATTTCCAGTCATCTTTTTATTTAGTCCTTTTGTCATTTTCGTTCAATGCCGATTCTAGGGACATGACATGCGCACACAGTTTGGGCCTAGTCTATAAAGTTAATCATAAAACCCTGGGAAGGTGATCAAAGCATTTAAAGGAAATAAGAACGGTTTGAGATTATTTGAAGCCCGAGTCATGTGGAACTGGGGCAAGTAAAACATAAAGAAAACCGTTAAATGCAAGATTCGCCAAATTGGCATGAGGGTCGTGCATGAGAGTGAGAGTGTCGCCCAGCAGTGCTTTAGAAATGACAAAATGAAAAAGCAAGTGGTTAACATAATTGTCAAGACCAGCACCGTCGGAAGAGACTATAAATCTATGTTCAATTATGTTGTTTGCACTTGGCATGTTTTGAAGACTGGAATGACGAAGGCATTTTGTTCTGCTACCTAAACACTTTATCCTTCGTTACCCCTTTTGAGCCTTATTTTATTTTCTTTCATACCCCTCGTTCGGAATCAATAGCAACGACTAGGAAATACAAGCTTAGAAGGTAAAGAAAAAAAAAAAAAAAAAAAAAAGAAAAAAAAACAACAAAAAATGAGAGAAAAATGATAACAAAAAAAAAAACAAAAGAAAGTCAGAAGAAAACAAAGGAATTGGGAACTACGTTTGACCTAATTCTTCAAAGAGGATACGTAGGCGCCTCACGGCTCGGTCATAGGGTGCATAGTGTGCATAATGTGCATGGTGTGCATAGTGTAACAAAATTTTTTTTAAAAAAAATATAAATAATAAATAAATAATCCCCAAGCAAGAAACTGGGGCAAAAGTTGCGCTTGTTGTAAACAAATATGATTTCGAAGGTTGTAATTTTGAACCCCAAATTTGATTTGTTTTTGAGCCTTTAATACCCTTTCTTTCTAAGCCTATCCAAAAAACCCACATACGGTCCAAAGAAAGACCTTCTGACCAGTCTGCAAAAGATGCCAAGTCAGACAAATGAGAGTCTTACCGGCGAACATAACATTCTGTTCCACAACAGAAAGGACTCTAATCTCCAGCAGAGAGAGTCATACCGGCAACACTCCAAATCCCCAGCTGGAAAGTGATATAAATGAGAGAGTCTTATCGGTGAAAATCTTCACGGACACCATAAGGCGATGAAAGATGAGAGAAGCTTGATAGTGAAAACCCTTCGGGCATTACAAGTCGAATAAGATTAAGAATCAGATGAGGAATTGCCAATTGAAGATCTTGAAAGATGATTGACAGCAGAGGATAGGCCACATGTGCATGTCATGACCATTAGAGTCGGTATTTGCGTTTGATAGGTTTTTATTTATAGTTTCTTTTGTTAAAGAATCATCTTTTTCCGTTGTCTTTTATTCTGTTCCCTTTTATCTTTTCCTTTCATAGAAATTTCCCCAGTAGAGTCTGTTTGGTCAGAACCAGTGGGAAATGACTTCAAAATAAGCCATCAGCTTTCCAAGATAAGATCTGACTAATACATCCAAGTGATATAGTCAGCAAGGAACAAGCGCGAGGCTAGTATCAAAAAAGATATCCCCAACAAAAGGGAATTGACAAAAAGATCAACGAGTGTCAAGAGGGATATCCTTGCCAAAATCAGAGGTTATTAAAACCTCAAGGCCAAGGCCCGTGGACAAACAAGGAGAGCAATAAGCATGATTTGGGAAATTCATGCGAGACTAAAAGGTCGGGAAAATGCAAGTCTCCGAGCTATGCCACGAAAGAAGAGGGATATCCCCTGCAGAAAAGGATTATCCCCAGCAAATAATATCATCCCCAGCAAGTTGTGGAACGCAGAGCAAGGAAGGAGAAAGGGAAAAGCCATCCCAGTGGAGTATCACAGCCAACTACCACGCTTTAAGCTAACAAATTTTTGATTTGAAACAGGTAAAGGAAATGGCATTGATGACGGAAAGGCATGCCATAAAAAAAAGAAGATTATCAAACTGGGGCAGAAAATTTTCTTTTCAATTAGAAAATTTTCTGGAAATCAGATACCCATCTGGGGAAGAATAAAGATAACACCAAGGAAGTGGTCTTTGAACCAGTGTTGCCCCAACATAATAAGTTTCAATGGAGGAAGTTATCCCCAGCAGACAGAATAAAGGGATGACGCTTGTGCTCAGAAAAGCAAAAAGCCATTATCATCCCCAGCAGCTTCCAGAAGAATGAAGCATCGATTTGAAGGGATAAAATTCCCCAGCAGCGTTATCCTCAACAACGTTATCCCAAGAAGATAACACTTTTATCCCCAGCAGTGTTGAGAAAAAAAAGAAAAAAAAAACAAATTTGAAGGAGGGGAAGAAAGGAGACTCCCACAGTGGTATTATCCCCAGCAAGCAAGAACAAAGCAGCGCAAAGGAAGGAGAAAAGAAAAGAAGAAATTACGAAGGTAAGTTTCTCAAATCATTGATCTTTACTACATTTTTCTCCTAGGATAAAAAGTCCTAGTCTGATGAATTTACCTCCCGATACAATCTTGGTCCGATGAAATTTTTCTCCCAAGATAAGATATCAAATCTTAGTCGGATGAATCTTTCTCCTAAGATCACAACAAAATGGACCTAGTCTGACGATTTATCTCCTAGAGTCAAAATCTTGGTCTGATGAAATTGTTCTCCCAAGATAAAATCTTAGTCGGATGAATCTTTCTCCTAAGATCACAACAAATGGACCTAGTCTGACGATTTATCTCCTAGAGTCAAAATCTTGGTCTGATGAAATTTTTCTCCCAAGATAAAATCTTAGTCGGATGAATCTTTCTCCTAAGATCACAAACAAAATGGACCTAGTCTGACGATTTATCTCCTAGAGTCACAATCTTGGTCCGATGAAATTTTTCTCCCAAGATAAGATATCAAATCTTAGTCCGATGAATCTTTCTCCTAAGATAAGATATCAAATCCTAGTCTGATGAATTTTCTCCTAGGATAATTAAAAAAAAAAAAAGTTTGAATGAAAAAAAAATGGTTGAAGTCAGGAGCCCGCCTGAAGAGAGGAAAGGCGTTTTTTTTTTAAAAAAAAAGTTGTTGAAATCTTGCCAACCTAAAGAAAGGAATGGAGATGTATGGTTTGAAGTCAGGAGCCCGCCTGAAGAGAGGAATGTCGATTATTTTCAAAGTTGTTGTCAGGAGCCCGCCTGAAGAGAGGAAAGACATTTTTAAAAGTTGTTGAAATCTTGCCAACCTAAAGAAAGGAATGGCAATGTATTGGTTGAAGTCAGGAGCCCGCGTGAAGAGAGGAATGACGTTTTTTTCTAAAGTTGTTATTGATATTGGGAGCCCGCCCAGATAACAGAGGCATACATTTCAGTCTTTATATTTCAAGCGTCGAAGTTGGGAGCCTGCCCAGACAACAGAGGCATACATTGCAGTCTTTACATTTCAAGTCTTTAATTTTCAAGTATTGAAGTTGGGAGCCCGCCCAGATAATAGAGGCATACATTTCAAGATCAAGTCAGAGGACAATAAAACAGAGGGTTACAATAGGAATCCCCAGCAGGAAACAATAAAAATCCCCAGCACCGGGAAACAGAAGGTTGCAACAAGAGGTCACAGTACAAACTCAAGTACATGTGTCAAAAGAAGAAAAGCACCGGAAGAAATGCAAGCAGACAAGGAAGCAAGGCAACAAAAACAAATTGTACTCTAGCCTAGCTTCTTGTTTTCTTTTAAGCATGGTGTAACAAGGAGATCGGTAAGCAGTGGTAATAGCATGCAACAACAGTAACAATGCAGTCCCACGGTAGTCCCAGCTACCAAAATTTCCCGAACTACATTGACCTGATTCCTGTTTAGCCCAGGATATGTAGGAAACCTTTGAAGCAAAGGTTCGGTCAAATCTTTTTCAAAAAAAATGCTTCAACGGAGTACTCGGATGGGCAAAAATCGCTCGCTTTATCTTTGCACGAAAACCCTTCGTGTCTTCGGGCAAAGAGGGGCAGCTGTAAGCACATGAGTTTTGCCCTATATGAGAATTACTCCCAAAAAATTCAAAAATAAAATGATTTTTCTTTGGTGTGCAATTTTGTGATATTTTGAATAATTATTTGTATTTGTCTGTGCATGTTTATTTGCTAAATTAATAAAAAATACAAAAATATATCGCATTTTGCATGTAGGATTTAATTCTACAATTGTTAGTAATTAAATTTGTTTTTACAAAAATTTAAAAATTACAAAAATAGGCATCGTTTGCATTTTTAGCATTTTATGACCAAATATACAATTTTATGCTTAATTATTATTTAATTGTGCATTAATTGTAATTGGGAGTTAATTTGCGCTTTTATAACTTAATTTAGTTCGTAATAATAGTTTAAGTATTTTTATAATTTAGTTTTAGAGAAATAAAAGAAGAAAAGAGAGCGGAAATATAAAGAAAGTCGGAATTGGGCCTCTTCTTCAAATTTAAGCCACAAGCCCAAAAAATGGCCCAATCTTCCCTACGACCCAGTCCATTTCGAACTGGGTCGACCCAGTCCATAACCCAAAAGACCCAAACCCCCTTTGTCTTTCATTTTTTACAAAACAAAAAACAAAACAAAAACAAAAAAAAGAAGAAGAAGAAAACCCTAAAATTATACTAACCCATCCGCCCCCCTCCCTATCTTCTTCTTCCCCAAAGCTCCAAACTTTCCAACCATGGCTGCCCAACATCGACCACCCTCCAGTCCGCCTACCCAAGCCATGAACGCCCAAGCTCCTCCGGTCACGTCGAGCTCCCATGGTTACAACGTTGCGCCTTCTTCATCCTCGTCAAAGCTCCAAACGTTGCTGTTTTTTTTTCTTCTTCCTTCACCTCACGCTGCTGCTTGATGTCCAGCAGCTCTCCATCTCGTGAAGTTTCACAACCCACCATGAACGTTGCTAGTGATGCTTCGTCAGTCTTCTATTATCGCCAAACACCCCATCATCGAGAAACAAACCCCATCGCTGCCCACGCCGCTGCTGTCGCGGCTTCTTCTTCTACTCCGCTGCTGCATCTTCCATCTCCTCGACCAGCTGCTGCCAACCGCCATAGCTGCTGCCGCGATGTTGTTGCTGCTCGTCGCAGCAGCTCCCTACTGCTTCATGCCTCTCCATCATCTTCATCTTCGTCGTTGTTTTTGAATCGGTTAGTTGGTTTATGTTTCAAATTTTGTCCATATTTTGTTTGGTATTTTTCGGATCCAAAATAAAGAAGTAATTTAATTCTTGTTTGATTTGTTCGTCGTTGAAATAATTTTCTAGTGTGTTCATGTTGTTTGTTAAATTAATTTTCAGATTTCAAAATAGAAGTTTAATTAGTTGTTTTCATGTTTATTTCATGTTTGTATTATTGTTTAAGTAAGTATTTGTTAGTTTGATGTTTGTTAGATTCAAATTGAAATTTAATTAACTATTTCTTCAATTTGTTTCATGTGTTTATGTATTGTTAGAAATTGTTAATATTGTTAAGTTCAAGTTTAAGTTCATAATTGTTTCTTCGTCGATCTTGTTATTTGTTTAAAGAATTTAGTTGTGTTAGAGAAATATGTTGGTTTAATCGTTTAAATCCATCATGTTTGTTGTTTAAAATAGATTTAATTCATGTTCATACTTTGTTTGATTGTTCTTGAATCCGAAATTTGTATAGCTTGATTTCTTGTTTACCATTTGTGATTATTTCTTGAATTTGTCTCATAAAGTTTAATATAGGAATTGTTGGTTGTAATGTTGTTAGAATTGATTTTAAGTTCAATATGATTGAAGTTAGAAATCTAAATATACTTGTTTGTTGTAGTTGTTGAATCCGAAAATAGAATTGTTTGTTGCTAAAATATTGTTCAATCAAATTTTAGTTGTTCTTTGTTGTTCAATTTGTGTTCATGTGATTTGTTGTTGAAATGTTGTTAAAATCGTGTTCATGTGATATTGTTGTTATGATGTTCATCCGTGTTCATATTGTTGTTTGAACATTGTTAGAAATTGATCATATTGTCTATATTTTGGTTAAGTTTGATTAATTGATGTGTTAAAGCTGATGGGTAGTTTGGTAAATTTGTAGTACGTTCAGGGGTAGTTTGGTAATTTCAGTAAGGTCGTGAGGGGTAGTTTAGGAATTGTACATTTTGAAATTGTTTATTTAATGTAATGGGGATGAGTGGAAAGATAATGGGTTGGGTAGAGAAAAAGTATGAATTTTAATTAATTGAAAGGTTTATGGGATGATTTATAAGGAGAAGTCTTGAACACAAGACAATACAGAGAGAAAAAATAGAGAAAGACAGAGAGAAAAATACACAGATACGAGAGAGAGAAACAAATCTGAAAATAAGAAAGAGAAAAGGGCTGAGCATTTAAGAGATAGAAAATTCCGAAAAATATTTAAGCTTTCAAATAAAAAAAAAAACCTAAGAAAAAACATTCTGCTTTCTTTTGTTGTTTGAAATTAGAATTAATTATTGTTTCATCAAAGCTGGAAGCTTTTATTTTTTGGGATTACTACTCCACCGGTCTGTTACTGGGTTGTTACTGTTGCTGGGCTATTGTTGCTATGTTGTACTGATTTTACTGCTGCTGCTGATTCTCATATTCATTTTCTTTTGCTTCCAATATCAGGTACACAACTGAAAAACTGGTTATTGTAATCCGAAATATGAAGCGTGAATACATATGAAGAATGAAAATTTGAAGTTTTAATTTTCGTTTTTTTTTCTTTGTTCCTTTTGTTGATTGTATTTAAGCTATTTCATGAATTACTAAATAATAACTGGAATAAGAAAATAATATCATAAGTTAGTCTGTAATAAATCGGTTCGGCAAAATAGGTTAATTCACTAGTTATGAAGGCTTCAAGATTATAAGTTGATCATGAACAAGTAGCTAAATTTAGCTAAGACTCGGATTTAAATTAAACATCGCAAATTAGGCATTAAGGCATGACTTGAGCTTAAGCAAGATTAGAAGAACGTTTAAGTCTAATAAACTTTCTAATAAGTTTTAGTAATTATGGTTAAATTTAGTTTCAAATGATTGTGAATAATTAATGTCAATAATATTTTTTTTTAAAAATAACAATGCTGAGTTTTAATCTAGCTATATTTGTTTATTTTGAATATTAGTTGTTGAATTTTTATTTAACTTATAATTTTCGAAATTAAGAATAAAATTCATTTTTCATCAATATTTGTATGAATCAAGCAATTAGCGTGTCATGTTTTCTTAAATAATAATAATAATAAAAAAACATAATTAATTAGGATTTTCTTTATTCATTTTAGAGACTATTTTTAAATAGCAAAATGTAGTCGCTTTAAGATTTATCCATTTAGGAAAATAAATGAGATAAGCCTCGCTTAATAAAATGTATAGATTGCGGGGCCCTCAATAAATGTACATTTAATTTCTTAGAATTAAGGAGGAGTCGTTTTAGCAAATTTCACGGCCCTACCCCAAAGTAATAAATCGCTAATTGCTTTAGGCGCGATATAATAATAATACATTCTTAAACACGGGTATGCATTTATGCGACCCAAATTCAAATCCCAAAACATTGAATAAAAGTACGTTCCGGATCGTGGATGCATTTTATGTGACCCAATCCAAAGACATGTTTTTAAACGATGTTCACATTCTTTAAAAAATATAATAATGAAAGCGGTAAAAAGATAAAACTTGCACATGAGTCCATATTTGTATAAAATCAGATAATCAAGCCAAATATAACAGTTGAGCGACCGTGCTAGAACCACGGAACTCGGGAATGCCTAACACCTTCTCCCGGGTTAACAGAATTCCTTATCCGGATTTCTGGTGCGCAGACTGTAATACAGAGTCATTCTTTTCCTCGATTCGGGATTAAAATAGGTGACTTGGGACACCCTAAATCTCCCAAGTGGCGACTCTGAAATAAAGAAATAAATCCCGTTTCGACTGTCCTTTAATTGGAAAAACTCCCCACACACCTTTGGGATTTGGATTTGGGTCGCATAAATGCGTACCCGTGTTTAAGAATGTATTATTATTATATCGCGCCTAAAGCGATTAGCGCTTTATTACTTTGGGGAAGGCCGTGAAATTTGCTAAACGGCCCATCCCGAAGTTTAAGTAGTCAATTAAATTTTTATCGAGGGCCCCGCAATTTGTGTGTTTTATTTGGCAAGGCTCGTCTCATTTATTTTAAAAGGATAATCCTAAAGTGCCTACATTTTTCCTATTAAATTTGTCTCTACAAAATAAATAAAAAAATATCTTAATTTATTTATATGTTATTACCTAGTTACATTATACTAGGCATGTTCTCAGTTTGTCAAATTAAAAAAAAACATGGCAATCTAATTTTAAATCCTGGACCATTTACATGCTGAAATTAACCAAACAATATTTCTATCAAGTTCTTACTAGATGGCCTATTTGTTTGATTTTTACTTGACGAAGTTACTACACCATTTATTTATTTTTGGCAATATATAGGTAGTTCAATTCGTTAAGCTATCGTCGGATATTCCACTATATGTATTAAATAGCTACACGATTCTGATTTTTTGCAAACTAAATAAATTATACATACAAATAAAATTCAGAATATAATTAAAGCTAATTCAGAATTTCAACTCTTCATTTTTTTGTATTCATGCTTCATATTCGGATTACAATAACCAGCGTGTCAGTTGTGTACCTGATATCAGAAGCAAAAGAAAATGAAGATGAGAATCAGCAGCAGTAATAACAATACAACACAGCAACAATAGTTCAGCAGCAGTAACAACCCAGGAACAGAGTTTGCAAACCAGTGGAGCAGTAATCCAAAAAACAAAAGCTTCAAGCTTTGATTAAACAACAATTAATTCTGATTTCAAACAATGAAAGAAAACAGAAGATTTTTTAGTTTTTATTTTATTTTGAAAGTTTAAATATTTTTCGGAATTTTCTCTCTCTTAAATGTTTAGCCCTTTTTCTCTCTCTTATTTTCAGATTCGTTTCTCTCTCTCGTTCTTCTCTTCTTCCTGTCTGTCCCCTATATCTATCTTTCAAGACTTCCTATATATAATCCCAACCAATAAATCTTTTAATCAATTAAAATCAACCCATTTTCTCTACCAAACCCATTATTTTCCCACTCATCCCCATTACATTAAATAAATATATCACACCACCCCATTATATTTTGTCCCCCATGCCCAACATAAACAAATACAAGATTCCCCCACACTAAAATTTGTCTTGTCCCCCCTTTATATTAAACAACTATATCACAACCCACCCCATTACATTTTGTCCCTCACGCTTAACATAAAGAATCAAAATAATGTTCAATTACCAAACTACCCCTCCGACGTTATTGCAATTACCATTCTACCCCGAATGCAATGCAATTTACCAAATTACCCCCATCAGCTCTAAACACTCAATTAAACATAACTTAACCAAAATATAGCCAAGATGACCAATTTCTCAACAATCTTCAACAACAAATTATATGAACACGATGAACACCACAACTCAAAATTAATGGAATGAATCAACCATATTGGGAACCAATCCTGGTTAATTTAGACCATCAATGGATGAGCAAGGATACAACAATACAAACAACAAAATACATGACTCAAACTAAATCAACAAATCAGAAACAAACATAAACTCACATTAAATCACTGGATTAAAAATGAACTCTCAAACAAAGAATGCATTAAATCCATTTTTAAACAACAAACATGACGGATTAAACGATTCAAACAACATTACTAATTTCTGGAAAATACATAACAACACATGAAACAAATTGAAGAAATAATTAATTAAATTTCGATTTGAATCTAACAAACCTTAAACTAACAAATATTCACTTAAACAATAATACAAACATGAAATAAACATGAAAAACAACTAATTAAACTTCTATTTTGAAATCTGAAAATTAATTCAACAAAACATATGAACATGAACAAAACCAAAATCAAATATCTACCGATTTTAGATTCGAGAATATCAAAACGAACTACGGACAAAAATAAAACTCAAAATCTACTAACCGGATTGAAACGAAATATGTACTAACCAACGACGAACTCGACTAGGTGGGGACTGTTTTGACGACCATCGACCAAAGCTCGACCAAACGACGACGAGCTCACCTCCCTTTTAAACTTGACGAACTCAACTAAAACTCGACCAAACAGTGCTGGCGATGGAGATTTATGGCTGGACGCAGCAGTCATGCAGTAGCCCAAAGCAGAAACGAGCAGCCAGCAGCTCGGAGGAAGGAGGAGAAGCAGCGGCGACATCGGGGCAGTAGATGAAGCAGCAACTGCGGCGAGGCAGCGATGGCGACGAGGTTTGTTTGGGTCTGCGTGAAGAAGCTTCGAGCAGAAGCAGCTGGCCATGGCGAGAAATGGACGCAGCAGCGGAAAGCTCAACTGGCCAAGCAGCAGGAGCTCAACAGTGGGCTTTCATGGTGGAGCTCGACGGACTGGTTGTTGACGACGAAGACGCAACAGTGGCGACCATGGATGTCGATCTCGAGCTTGAAGGTGGTTGTGTCGTTTGGTCGAGCCGGGGATAGGCAGGGAGGCCATGGATGACGCTTAGAGAAGCTGCAAAGGGGCAGCCATGGGGGTTGGAAGGTTTTGGAGAAGAAGCAAACAAGGGGAGGGGGCGGATTCTTAGTTTTAGGGTTTTTTATTTTTTTGTTTTTGTTTTGTGTTTTGAAAAATGAAGAAGGGTGTTGGGTATTTGGGTTAATGGGGCGGACCGGGTCGACCCGGTTTGAAGTGGACTGGGTCATGGGGAAGATTGGGCAATTATTTGGGCCTGGGGTTGAAATTTGAAGAAGTGGCCCAATCCGATTTTTCTTTGTATTTTTGTTCTCTTTTCTTCTTTTATTTTTCTAAAACTAAATTATAAGAATACTTAAATTATTATTAAGAACTAAATTAAGTTATAAAAGAGCAAATTAACTCCCAATAACAATTAATGCACAATTAAGTAATAATTAAGCAAATAATTGTATATTTGGACATTAAATGCTAAAAATGCAAAAGATACCTATTTTTGTAGTTTTCATTTTTTGTAAACAAACTTAATTACTAACAAATTGTAGAATTAAATCCTACATGCGAAATGCGACATATTTTTATATTTTTTTATTAATTTAACAAATAAACATGCACAGAAAAATACAAATAATTATTCAAAAATATCACAAAATATCACAAAATTGCACACCAAGGAAAATCATGTTATTTTGAATTTTTTGGGGAGTAATTCTCATATAGGGCAAAAATCACGTGCTTACACTAACTACAGTATATATCTCGTGCCAAGGATCTACTGGAAATAACTTTTCTACTTTACTGTAGCCTGTAGGGGTAAGGTTTGCGTACTATCTAGCTACTCTCTCCGAACCCCATTTGTGAGACCATAACGGGTTTGTTGTTGTTGTATACTAAAACTCTCTCTCTCTCTCTCTATAAATAAATATATATATCTATATCTCTCTCTCTCTCTATATATATATAGAGAGAGAGATTGTACTTCTACTCATAGAAGCGCTTTCGCACGGAGTTTGATAGGCGAGTTGCTATAAGAATTACTCCTTCCGTTCACTTTTAGTTATCGATTTTGACTTTTGTAAGACCTTTAAAAAAATGGAGTATGTATTTATAATTTTACCCATAATAATGATAGCATTTCCAAAAGTCTTGGGAAATGATTTGAGAAATGAGTAGTTAATTATGATATAGATAAAACAAGAAGAAAAAAAGGATTGTCTTTCTCTTGATTTAGTATAGTGGACAAGTAAAAGTGAATGAAGGGAGTAAGATCGAGCGATACTAATAAGAGGTCTAGAAGCTCTTAAGGGTCATTTTGTTCACATACATTAGCTATACATAAATTAAAATGCGAGAAATAATATACATAAATTTAAAAATACTCGTTTAACTAATAATATTGGTATTTGTTTGACTCAAAAGATATTGAAACCTTTTTGAACAAATCAATCAAAGAAAATAAAGGGGTAAATCTTAGTCAGACATAATAAATTCCAGATCAAAGAGCTAATTGTATGGACTGTATATAGGATGAAAAAGATGCAAACTATCTTATTGAAATTCAACATTGTGACTCCCATCGATCGATGGAGGGACAACTTTATAAGTTCTTCTGTGGATTGCTTCTTTCATATCAAGATTACAAGAAGAGAGCTTGGGAGAGAGAAAAGGGGGGAGAAACCCCTTCACTCGAAGGTTTTCCCTTACTACATATAGTCAAGGCACTCTTGCCCTTGGTCCGACGCTCTCTCGCCTCCAATGTGTCACGGTCGTCCTCTTAGGCACTGCCCTTTTCGACTCGACAAATGTCGGGAAAGGGATGTAGAGTGGGCTATGTTATCTTTCACTGCCAGGTCACTTAGGCGGGGCGTTGGTCAGTTTGGTCGTGACAGTCAGATTTTGACCAATACAGTTAGGCCCTCCGTCTGTCGGGCTCGGCGGACGGATCATGATTGCTACGAATTCGAGTGAAATCTGACTTCTGACTTCTCATTCCTTAGTTATATTACTTGGGTTTTAGGTGGGGTGGCAACGCTCTTTCGATATCTATGGACCGTTGCGGCAGTTTCGGAACCAAAATGTCGATTGGTATCAAAGCGCTGTTTTGTGGTAACCGCCATTATGGCACACGTTCCTGGGGAACTGGAATGTTTCGTGCCCTATCAGATTCGATTAGCGACTCTTGGGTTTCGTGCTCGGGGGATTTATGTCTTATAAATAGAGGGAGCTTATCATTCGATTGACACACTTCTTTACCTTTTACTCGAGAGAATTCTGCAGATATACTTTCTTTCTAACACTCCAAGTTTTTGTTTGCCCTTAATCAACTGAAAATCTCCATCCTTTACTTTCGTTGTCTTTTTGCCGCATCATCTAGACAAAATGGCTGGTGATTCCTCGTGCACCGATCTTCCTGCCACAGTTTCGACACTGGAAAGCGCTGCTCAGGCCACCGAAGGGGTAGATGCGGTGGAAGACAAGGAGGTCCCATCGATAGTCGAGATTTTTCCTCGCCTTGGGAGGGAATTGAACGACTTCAGCACTTGCGCCGAGGCAGAGCCGAAGCATATCCATTCTGTTCTGAGAGAAGAAGACATTGCAGAGTTGAAAACTAGATGGGGGATCCCCGGCTACGTCGACATGCGACCGGCGGTAGGAACCGACATTTTTCATTTTGACCGTCTTGGGAACTGTGTATTTTATGCCTACCCCTTCCTTATTGGATATACGCTTCCTCTCCCTCTCTTGGTGGTAGACTTCTGCCATTTTATGAGGTATGCCCCGCTCAACTTTCGCCGTACCTATACAAGCTATTCTTTTTATTGCTCAAGTTTGCGGAACTCGCCGGGCATGAGATCACTTTGGACCACCTGCTCAGTATCTTCGCCCCTCAACTCATCCGCGACATAATGCTTCACATGCATCCTCGGGGGTTGAAGAGTCTGGTGGTGAAAATGGATGACAGGACCAATCGCCATTTTTATGAGAATTATTTCTATGTGTGGACTGATCACATTGTGGCAGATCCGACGGGGTTCCCTGAGAAATGGAACTTTGCACGTAAGTCTCATGCTTCTAGTAGGAGATATATCTGACTATTTTTGTTACAATAATAAATCTTGTTATGTTTTTGCAGCTGAGAAATTACCGCCTCCCCTTGTCGAAAATATCCGTGAGTGGGTGAGCGCCATTCTCCCTCATACAGCGGGGGTCCACACATGGGCGACCTTTTATGACAAGTATGGGCACATGCCTCTTTCTGGTAAGATGTCGTTTCTGTTCACCATTTTCTTTTCTCCTCTTTGTATTTAATTCCTCACGTTCTATTCGTTGGTGTCAGGGAGGGTGAGAAGAGTGAGGGCTCCTCCGTTGGCTTTCCGACAGCCGGTCTCATCTACTCACCTTATCGCGGTACCCACCGCCCGACCTTCGTCGAGGGCTGCTTCAGTTGAGTCTGCGGTCGTGGTTACTCCTGCGAGGGCTGCTTCTCAGGCCGAAGTTCCGACCAGTGTCGCTTGCCCGATAGGTGAATCTCCGTCTACTGGGGAAGAGGAGGGGCCATCGAAAAGGCGGCGAGTGGAGTTTGAGACCACCCCCCAATAGTGATTCATCTAGACGACTCCCCGACGACTGGATCTGGATAGGGGGTTGTCATGGCTCCCCCCGTAGGGACGGAACCAGCTGTTGCCTCGGCTCAATTAGAGATTCCCACCGTTGTTGGTGGTCAGCAACCTATCGTGGCGTAAGGTCAGACTTTTGGGGCCGCCGTTGTAGTTTTGGACGTACCCTCATCCTCTGCAGTTGGCCGTGCTTCCTCTTCAGCTGTTGAAAGAGGAAAAGGCGTGGTGGTCGACGATTACGAATCCGAGTCGGACCTCGACCCTGATGATGTCAGGATGTTTGAGAAGGGCCTTACTCACTCGGTGGTTCATGCGAGAGGCTCGACCCATATTCTTGAGATCCCTTCAGATACCAATCTCTTGGGGGACATGGAGGATCTGGTGCCGCAATTCAGCATGTTATGCCCCACAGCCGAGAATGCGGCCCTTTGGTCCGTTCCTGATGTTGATTTGATGGATAAGGTGGCCGCTATGGGCTTAAGGGTATGCTACGCTTACTTCCGCTTTTCCCTTGCTTTTCTTGATGATACGATTCTAACCCGTCTTTATATTTTTCAGATGTATATGGTGGAAGTGGAAAGTATTCACAGGGCCAACATTCGAGCCAAGATTTTCTTGAAGATGTTGGAGAAATATTGTCGCTACCCCGACAAGTGTCGCAAGATGCATGAGCGGCTGAAGGCAAACCTCGGTAATCGGGCTCTTGGTGAGAAGTTGGAGAAAAGGGACCAGGAATTGATGCAGGCTATCCGCAACAGAAGTGTGCTTGGGGAGAAACTTCGAATAAAGGATGAAGAGCTCGAGTTGGACAAGGGGGTCGCCGCAGAGTGCGAGCATCTGCAGGAGAAATTGAGGTCAATGTAGTCGAAGATGAATCAGAACTTGATTAAGGTCGAGGCGCTGAGCGCGGAATGAATGGGAAAATTGACTGGGCTGGATAACAAGGTTAATGGGTTGGATAGCATCGAGAGTGCTTGGTCCGCGGCTTCGGCGAGGGCATAGGCCTGGAGAATACCATCCGTGTCCTCCAGTCCGAGCAGGAGTCGAAAAAAGCGACGACTACCCTTATGGAGGCCAGGTTTGAGGAGCGCATTAGCGAGATTGATACATCAGTTCTGGGAGATCGGGTCGCAACACTGGAGGCAGAAAATGGGCAACTGTTGGCTGAGATTGAATCTTCCTCCACCACCGTTGCTCCCCGCCGCCTACACAAGCTTTGGGTTCATGCTGAAACTCAGCGGGATATGTACAAGAGTCTGTGGGAGGCGGGAAATATTACTGAGCCCGCATATGAAGATGCATGAGCAAAGGCACGGGAGTCCCGTGTCAACTGTGGTTATGACTATGCGACTCCGGAGGCCGAAGAGGGCGCAAATTATGAGGGAGAGCTTCCTGGAGATGATGATGGCGGTGATGACGCCGAGTGAAAGAATGTTGTCTTAGTTTGTTTTCTGTTTTCTTTTTTATTCATCGTTGATTATCGTTGTTCCTTTCTTTCTTCTTCCTTTTTTTATTGTTGGCTTGGGTCGTATGTAATCTGTGACTGTTAGCGCGATGACCTTGTATAAAGAAGAATTTTTTTTGTTGTTATCTTCCTCGTGCTTTATCTTTGTTTTTGCTTTTTCGTAACTTTGGCGTAGGATGGATTCCCGTACGGCATGTCCCGGTCTTTTTTTCCCTTTTTGTTTACTGATGGCCCTTGGCCTTAGATATATCTCGAACTTTTCCCTTTGGCGATGGCTTGTGGACTTGAGGGTGTGATTTCGAACTTTTGTCGAAAAACCGACTCATCGCTGTTTAATTAAGGTCGAGCTTCTTTTTGGCGAAGGACCTTGGCCTCAAAGGGTGTTATTTCAAACTTATCAAAATAGTAACCCGTCGTCATTCGATCGAGGTCGAACTCTTCTTTTTGGCGAAGGCCCTTGGCCTTAAAGGGTGTTATTTCGAAAATATCGAAATAGTAACCCGTCATCGTTCGATCGAGGTCAAACTCTTCTTTTTGGCGATGGCCCTTGGCCTTAAAGGTTGTTATTTCGAACTTATAAAAATAGTAACCCATCGTCTGATCGAACTCTTCTTTTTGGCGAAGGCCCTTGGCCTTAAAGGTTGTTATTTCGAACTTATAAAAATAGTAACCCATCGTCGTTCGATCAAGGTCGAACTCTTCTTTTTGGCGAAGGCCCTTGGCCTTAAAGGTTGTTATTTCGAACTTATAAAAATAGTAACCCGTCATCGTTCGATCAAGGTCGAACTCTTCTTTTTGGCAAAGGCACTTGTCCTTAAAGGTTTTTATTTCGAACTTATCGAAATAGTAACCCGTCGTCATTCGATAGAGGTCGAACTCTTCTTTTTGGCGAAGGCCCTTGTCCTTAAAGGGTGTTATTTCGAACTTATCAAAATAGTAACCCGTCATCGTTCGATCGAGGTCGAACTCTTCTTTTTGGCAAAGGCCCTTGGCCTTAAAGGGTGTTATTTCGAACTTATCGAAATAGTAACCCATCGTCATTCGATCGAGGTCGAACTCTTCTTCTTGGCGAAGGCCCTTGTCCTTAAAGGTTGTTATTTTGAACTTATCGAAATAGTAACCCGTCATCGCTCGATCGAGGTTGAACTCTTCTTCTTGGCGAAGGACCTTGGCCTTAAAGGTTGTTATTTCGAACTTTTCGAAATAGTAATGCGTCGTCGTTCGATCGAGCTCAAACTCTTTTTTTTTGGCGAAGGCCCTTGGCCTCAAAGGGTGTTATTTTGAACTTATCGAAATAGTAATCCGTCGTCGTTCGATCGAGGTTGAACTCTTCTTATTGGCGAATGCCCTTGGCCTTAAAGGTTGTTATTTTGAACTTATCAAAATAGTAACCCGTCGTCGTTCGATCGAGGTCGAACTCTTCTTCTCGGCGAAGGACCTTGGCCTTAAAGGTTGTTATTTTGAACTTATCGAAATAGTAACACGTTGTCGTTCGATCGAGGTCGAACTCTTCTTTTTGGAGAATGCCCATGGCCTTAAAGGGTGTTATTTCAAACTTATCGAAATAGTAACCTGTCGTCGTTTGATCGAGGTCGAACTCTTCTTTTTGGCGAAGGCCCTTGGCCTTAAAGGGTGTTATTTAGAACTTATCGAAATAGTAACCCGTCATCATTCGATCGAGGTCGAACTCTTCTTTTTGGCGAAGGCCCTTGGCCTCAAAGGGTGTTATTTCGAACTTATCAAAATAGTAACCCGTCGTCGTTCGATCGAGGTCGAACTCTTCTTTTTGGCGATGGCCCTTGGCCTTAAAGGTTGTTATTTCGAACTTATCGAAATAGTAACCTGTCATCGTTCCATTTTTTGGAGAATCAGACATCCTCTAGGGGAGTCCCAGTTCGTTTGTCATTGTTTGCATCAGAGGGTGCAACGTCGGAGAGTACGAAACGTTGCTGTTTCGCTTAGGCTCGTTCTGTGCACACATCGTAGTTTCCTTGTCTGACTCTTGCCTTCCGGCTGGGAGGTGTCACCGGCGGGCGGTATTTCGGTTGTTTTGTGGTAGTTTCTCATTCTTTAATTGAGATGTTTCTTTGCTCACTTGCCCGCGCAGTATTTGTGTTCCTGCTTGAGCAAAGAGCAGAAGGTAAGCTAAAATGATACTTTCCTTACCCCCCTCTGGTGGTCCGGTGAAGGAGAGCAGGTTTGTAACGTTGTTTGTTTCGTTTGGCATTTCGATGGTTGATGGGGCGAGGATTTCCAAATTCGGTGACTTTACTCGGCTCTCCTTCCCCCTTCTGTGCTGCGCCTTTATCCTGCGTGGGTTGGGTTTTGCCTTAGCTCTCTTTTCGGTGGGTAATCGTGTTTCTTGTCTTTGATCTGGGAGAGACTAGGAAATTTCACTAAGAAATCTCCACAGACGGCGCCAAATTGTTTGACTCAAAAGATATCAAAACCTTTTGAACAAATCAATCAAAGAAAATGAAGGGGTAAATCTTAGTCAGATATAATAAATTCCAGATCAAAGAGCTAATTGTATGGACTGTATATAGGATGAAAAAGATGCAAACAATCTTATTGAAATTCAACATTGTGACTCCCATCGATCGATGGGGGGACAACTTTACAAGTTCTTCTGTGGATTGCTTCTTTCATATCAAGATTACAAGAAGAGAGCTTGGGAGAGGGGGGAGGACCCTCTTCACTCGAAGGTTTTCCCTTACTATATATAGTCAAGGCACCCTTGCCCTTTACTTGGTCCGACGCTCTCTCGCCTCCAATGTGTCACGGTCGTCCTCTTAGGCACTGCCCTTTTCGACTCGACGGATGTCGGGAAAGGGATGTAGAGTGGGCTATGTTATCTTTCACTGCCCGTTCATTTAGGCGAGACGTTGGTCAGTTCGGTCGTGACGGTCAGATTTTGACCAATACAGTATTAGCTGTCACATTTTGCATCAAGTATCTAAATTGAAGTATAAAATTTATATGCCAATATTAGTAAAATCGAAAATGAAATTAACGACCAAGCAAAATACCTAAAACACTAATTTTTGCACTGCAAGAAATTTTCGTCATTCCTCCAACCAAATGACTTCATAGCTCCGTCCAAACTTAGCTTAAGTTTCAATAAGCAACAATGTCAACGTTCGAGGATATGGTGGGAGCAGAACTTGCGGACTATTTATGCACAATATGTAGCTTCCAAGTTGTCAATGTATCGTCGTGAAGACTTAAGAGCACAATTGACATACATTTGGTTACTTCCAAAGAGTTTGACATATTGATTTTTTCGAAGTAAACGTTTCCGATGGAGGTAATTAAATTGCTCCAAATGTATCTTGCGTCTAAATTAACACCTCAGTATTTAACTAACAAGAGTTAGTGTTGGAGTAGTAAATACTCCTTCATCTTTAATTAGGGTTTTCATATTCGAGTCTTATTGAGTCGCTTTTGTCAGGGAGCACTTTAACCTCAATAAAAAACTTTCCGGTACAAATTAAAAGTTATTCGAGCCCCAATACAGGTATCGAATATTAAAATGAGGAACCCAAGAAAAAATAATACTTGACTCTCCTTAATTTATATAACCCATGGATGACGTCGTTAAGGTAAGCTTAACATTTACATAACAAGTTAACAAATAAAAAAGGATCTTTTAGACAAATGCATGATTGTCTACTATTATCAGTAAAGCATCCCAGTGACCTAGCATATATATATATATATATATATATATATACACTTGTTTGACAGTACTAATGTAACGAACCCGACTGGTCATTTTGAGTATCTGTACTTCGCTTGGTATTTTGAAGGCTCGAGTATCTCCGCATGATGTATTATGACTTGCGTAAATCATCGGTATTAGTTTTAAAGTTATCCGGAATCGATTTGGAAAAATGAACTTCAAAATTTAAGCTCTAAGTTGGAAGAGTTGACAAAGTTTGACTATTTAGCATTTGACCTCGGAATGGAGTTTTGTTAGCTCCGTTGGATGATTTTGGATTTTGGAGTGCGTCCGATTGTAATTTGGAGGTCCGTAATCGAATTACTCTTGAAATGGCGAAAATTGGATTTTTTATGAGTTTGACCGGGAACTTTTTGATATCGGGGTCGGATTCCGATTCTGGAAGTTGGAGTAGGTCCATAATGTCAAATGTGACATGTGTGCAAAATTTGGGGTCAATTGGACGTGTTTAATAGGTTTCGATATCGGTTATAGAAAGTTGAAGTATCAAAGTTCATTGACTTGGACTTGAGGTACAATTCGTCGTTTCGAGGTTGTTATGCATGATTTGAAGCTTCGAGTAGGTTCGTTTCATCATATGGAACTTGTTTGCAAAATTTCGTGCCATTCGGAGTTGATTTGACATGGTTCGGATGCTAGGTTGCGATTCTAGAAGTTCTTGAAGTTTAGTTTGATCTTCATGCGTTTTGGCGTTCGATTCATGGTTTTAGAAGTTATTTTGATGATTTGAGTGTGCGAGCGAGTTCGTGTTGTGTTTCTGGACCTGGGTGCATGATTGGTTTGGATCCTCGAGGGCTCGGGTGAGTTTCAGAATGATTTTTCATAATCTTTGATTGTTGGTGCTGGTGTCATCACATTTGCGATGTTTTGGTCGCAAATGTGACTATCGCATTTGCGAAGCAGCCTCACATTTGCGATCCCAGACTGCTGGGCAGGAATTCGCTTTTGCGAAGAATTCCTCGCATTTGCGATGGTCCTTTTTCGCATTTGCGAAGCCCCTGGTCGCAAATGCGACCTTAGCAGGGAAGCCTCCAGTTAGCATTTGCAATATATTACTCGCATTTGCGGGGGTCGCATTTGCAAACCCCCTGTCGCAAATGCAACATCTGTAACCTGTTAAATTCTGATAATTTCGAGACTTAGCTTCATTTTGTTATATTTTGAACCCTAGCTTCAATGAGAGGTGATTTTTTGAAGAGATTTTCATACCAAATCATTGGGTAAGTACCTCTAATTAATTTTCAACTATAGTTCATGATTTTATATAAGATTTAAATCATATTCATGAGAAATCCAGGGAAAATTTGAGGATTTTGTCAAAGTTTTGAAAAATGTAAATTTGGGATTTGAGAGTCGAATAGGTCTCGAAGTTGAAAACAAAATACATATATGGACTCGTGAGGCTATGGGTAGTCAAGACTTACCCTTGGACCCGGGTTTTGACCGGGCAGGGCCGGGGTTTGACTTTTGTTGACTTTTGTTGACTTTTTAGAAATTGAATAAAATCACAACTTTATTAATTGAAATTATTTTCTCTTGCATTGTGTGATGTATTCAAGTTATCTTTGGCAATATTGAGCCGAGCGGAGGTGAATTGGTAAAGGGAAAAAAGGCTAAATTGAGTGTTGAGTTAGCTAAATTGAGGTAAGTGTCTTGCCTAACTTTGTTGAGAGAATTTTTCCTCCTACTTGACATTGTTTGCTACATGCGGGGGTGATACTTATATGAGGTGACGAGCGTATATGTATGTGCAAGGGTTAAATCATGCTCGGGGTGGGGGGTGGGGGTGGGGTGGATTATGTTATATTTGTCGAATTTTGTGATCTTCCTGGTTCATGCCTTACTTGAATCTTATATACTAAGAACATAGTATTAAATGTTAGAAATCAAGACTTAGCTTATTATAACTTGATGAAATTTGACGGAACTCTGAGAATACATTGATGTGTTTAATTCGGTCGTCACTATGCGTAATCCTTAATATATTACTACAATCGATATTCTTGATTACCTGATTCTATACTTGTGTTGTGGATCATTTGTGAGATTTGTGGAAGTGATTGAATAATACGATTCTTGAGGGTTTATTAAATCATTGTCGGATTGAAAAGTTGTGATTGGAATTTTTTTGGAATATCCATTAAAACACTCTCTTTGATGTTATTTATGCTTCATGCTTTATTGTCATTGATATATATATGCTTGGTAAGGAAGAATGTAAAGCACGAAGGGTGATGCCGTGCCATATCATTTGAGAGTAAAAGCACAAAGGGTGATGTTGTGCCATATTATTGAGAGTGAAAGCACGAAGGGTGATGCCATGCCATGTTATGTGAGTGTAAAGCACGAATGGTGATGTTGTGCCATGTTATGAGAGTGTAAAGCACGAAGGGTGATGCTATGCCATTTTATTCATATTGTTATGCTTTTGTATTATTGTGAGATCATGGCACGATGGATGTTTCCGTGCAGGTGAGGATGAGGGACATGCATTAGGTTGTGATATCCGTTTTCTCGTGTACATGTTCCTGTCTTTAACTTGAGCTGTCAATTTCATAATTACAGAGCTGATGTGACTTGTTGCTATTGTTTTGTCACTTATCTATGTCTCAACTGTTATTTTATTGCTCATATCTTCTACTTACTTAACTTGCAAATATCATGCCTATTTCCTGGTCTTATAATTACACTTATGTTGTATCTATTCTATTGCACTTTAGTACAAGCCTTCTACCACGCTAGTCATTCATGCCTCTACTTGCTAATTTGTAAAGATCATGTGTTCCTTTCTTATTTGTTATGCTTGTACCTAGGCCTCCACCATACTAGTCAGCTGAAGTTGATATTCCATGTTTTCCTAATTGTTGTCATTACTCATATGTCTTCTGCCTAGTCTATTTCTGTGCTCACATGTATATCTTCGTTCATTATTGCTACTTGCGTATTTCCTACTTTGTAAATCTTGTTATCGGTTGGTACTGTTATACGTATATTGGGTGAGGATGAGATAAAAGTACGAAGGGTGTTTCCGTGTAATTGACTTGATATCTAAGTACATTCCTCATGCTATAAAAGTTATGAATTGACTGTTGTGGTTTATTGGTTTCATTCTAAGAAAAGGACTGGTCGAGGTAATTGAAGATGCCAAATTGTGATCTCTATTAACACTCAGTAATTATTTTGCATATCCGTTTCGTGTATTTTTCTCTATTATATTGTGGTATAGTTCTATTGTTGATTTACAGTGCATGTTTTATTAGTAAGTACCTTTTAACTAAAAAGCCTCGTCACTACTTCGACGAGGTTAGACAAGATACTTACTAGTACATGGGGTCGATTGTACTGATACTACACTTCTGCATATTGCGTGCAGATTTTTGGAGCAGAGCTGCTGGTGATGTCGGGTGCTGACTCTGAAGATGTTCATGCGTTCCGGATATAGCTGCCACTTGTCCTTGGTAGCTTAAGTTTTTGCTAATCTGTTATGTAAATTTTCAAACAAATCGTGTAATTATTTGTACTAGCTTTATTAACTCCAAGTCGTAGAAGCTCATGACTTGTACTATCAGTTCTTGGGTTAATTTGTAAATGTTTAGATAATTCTTTACTAATTTCCTATATCTCATTTGGATTGTATTTTTTGTTAGTTGGCTTACCTAGCAGATAGAGTTAGGTGCCATCATGACAAGTATTTTATTTTGGGTCGTGACAAGGTGGTATCAAAGCACTAGGTTTGTAGGTTCTATGAGTCATGAGCAAGTATCTAGTAGAGTCCTGTGGATCGGTATGATGACGTCCAAACCTATCTTCGGGAGGCTACAGGGCATTTAGGAAAATTTCCCTTTCTTCTTTCCTTATCGTGCAACCTTGTTTCAGCTTGGAATCTACGACTTTGACTCTTCCCAATTGCTCATATGCGATGTATTGCATTTAGTATTCGCTATGCGCCGACGATCGGTAATGGTGCAGATAGATTACGATGGGCTATGGATGCTTGATTATCATCGCAATGTGTTGTCTATCCTCAGAAGTAGATGCAGTGTTAAATCTTCCAGTCGTTCATTTGTGTTATGGGGAGGATTCATATATCTGGTTGGCAAGCTCAGATTTGGGAAGATTGGCTGGTGGCCTGGCTATTGTGATTAAGGTAGGTTCGTGGCAAGGTATCCGTTTGAGTATAACCAGTGGGCCATCTCCGGCATGATGAGTTTGGATCATGTGTCTCGTATGAAGTTTCCATTTGGTGGAGTGAAAATGTTATCAATTTAGAGCATTTAGGGAAGTTGTTTGACTATTGCAATGATGGGTAAACGCTTGGCAAAGTCTTCGGGGTGTTCTTTTATTGACCTAACTGGTCGTTCTGAGCAATTGCACTTCGCTCGGTAGTTTTCAGGTATGAGTAACTCCGTATGATGTACTATGACTTATGTGAATCATCGATTTTGATTTCCAGGTTATTCAGAATTGATTTGGAAGAATGATTCTCAGCTAGAAGCTTTAAATTTGAAAGGTTTGACCAAGTTTGACTTTTAAATATTTAACCTCGGTCTGGATTTTTGATGGTTACATTAGATCCGTTGGGTGATTTTAGACTTAGGAGCGCATACAAATTTTTATTTAGAGTTACGCAGTAGAATTTGGCTTGAAATGACGAAAGTTGAAATTTTGAAAAGTTTGACCGGGAGTGGATTTTTTATATCGGGGTCAAATTCCGATTCCGGAAGTTGGAGCAGGTCCATAATGTCAAATGTGACTTGTGTGAAAAATTTAAGGTCAATCATACGTGATATAGATTTCGACATCAGTTGTGGAAGTTGAAGTTTCAAAGTTCAATGATTTCGAATTGAGGTGTGATTCGTCATTTCGATATTGTTATATGTGCTTTGAGGCCTCAAGTAGACCCCTGGTAGGTTATGGGACTTGTTGGTATGTTTGGACAAGGTCCCGAGGGACTTAGACGTGTTTCAAATTGATTTCGGATCATTTTTTTCTTCATGTTGCCATTGCTGAAGGCTGCTGATTCTGGTATTTTCGCATCTGCGGAAGAATGCATGCAGATGCGAGTCCGCAGATGCGTATAGTTGATCGCAGAAGCGAATAAAGGCTTGGTTGGAATGGAACGTAGAAGCGGGAATAGGGCCGCATCTGCGGCCCCGTAGAATCGAAGATCTTGGGCGCAAAAGCGAGATTTAGCGTAGAAGCGTGTTTGGTTTGGCACATGCGGTTGCGTAGAATCGGATGTTGATTTGTAGGTATGAGGGTTCAGTTGGATAGTGGAGTCTGCAGAAGCGGAGCTCGTGTCGCAGAAGTGATGCCGCAGAAGCGGCTAATGTGACGCAGATGCGAAAGTACTGGGCAGAAGGATAAATACAAGGGTTCGTGATTTTGGCTTCATTTTAACATTTTGAAGCTCGGATTGAAGCGATTTATGTAGCAATTTTCATCATATGAATTAGGGTAAGTGTTCTCTACTCGGTTTTAGTTATATTCCATGAATCTATCTTCGATTTTAGCTTTTGGTTGATGAATTTTTAAGTTTGAACACCAATTTGGAGTCGGATTTGAGTGAAACTAGTATGGTTGGACTCGTAAATGAATGGGTTGTCAAATTTTGTGAGTTTTGATGGGTTCCAAGGCGCGGGCCCGGGTGTGATTTTTGGCCGATTTTGGGTTTTGATTAAAGATTCAACCTTTATCACTTGGAATTGTTTCCTTTAGCGTTATTTGATGTATTTGAGTTGTTTTTGGTTAGTTTTGAGCCGTTCGTAGGACGGGACGTGCGAGATGGAATTTTTGGAACATCGCTTTTCTTGATTGGTATTGGAATTGGTTTGCTCGAGGTAAGTAACTTTTCTAAACTTAGTGCTGAGGGTATGAAATCCCTGAATTACATGTTGTGTGATTGATATTGAGGTGACGCACATGCTAGGTGATGGGTGTATGAGAATGCACCCTATGAATTGTGACTTTATTGTTTCTATGGCACTATATAGTGGTCCTATTTTGTTGATATCTGTGTTTTCACCATGTGATGAAGTAAATGAGTTGTCAATTATGCTAGATATCATGTTTAGGCTTTATGCCGATATTGCTGGGACCCATAGTGGTCGTTTCTTGTTGTCACCTTTCTGATTTCATTGATATTTTGTACTCACTCATATTCATGCATTCATATCATAGCTTAATCTCAGTTGTTATTTATTGATACATCATATCATTATTGTCGGGCTAGTTTCGTTATTGAGAGCTCGAGAGACTGGAGAGATTGATGACTGAGTGAGGCCGAGGGCCTGATTGTGAGGATACTTATAGGATCGGACTGCACGTCACAACATGTTTTATTGATTTATGCCATGATTGGATTGATATAGCGTTTGGGATGTATGAGCCCCTCCGGAGTCGATACACACCCCAGTGAGTGCATGTACCTATTGAGTAAGAGTGCCGAGTGATTAGAAGGACTAAGTGACTGTGGGGACTGAGTGACAGCGAAGTCTGAGTGAATGAGAGGATTTGTAGATGATTTGAGAAATTAGATGGTTTGAATTTCAGTGCGGGATTTTAGGCAGCAACAGAGTATGGGTATTGTAAGTTATCAAACGCTTTATTCCTTGGCTTTAAGCCAAGTGGGGGAGTCTTCTATCGATGGGTTGATTGCGCGTTTATGTGTTGTATTGGTTTCAGTTCAAGGTATATTGGTGAATCAGTTATGACTTACAGATGTTGAGATCGAGGATGACTCGAGTAAGGGAATTTCTGGATACGGGTTGTATTACATGGGTATATGGAAATCATAGAATGATTGAGTGGTTATTCGTGAAGGATGTAGTGTTCATGGAGTAGAAATTTGCTCGGTTGCTTAGAAGTGTGGATTACTTCCTTGGGTGTTGTTGTGCTAATAGGGAACAAGTTATTTGGTCCGCTTGGTCGGTTTAATTGAGATCTAAGTAGAGTGAAAGACTCTCGAGATTGGTTCTAATGAATTCAAGATTTATATGTGACAATTGAGAATTTTGTAGATTTGTATATGGCTAGAATCGAAGAATTTCATTGGATGGTGTCGAGACTCGCAGTATTTCTATGTCATTGTGGATTCTACATTTTAGTATCAGGAAGGTGAAAGAACAACTTGAAATTCGCAGAAGATATCTTTAGAGTGGGTTCTCGGTTGTGGTACTTTTGGGGAGCTTAAGAGAGCATTCAGCGGCTTATGAGCCTTAGAGCGGTGTGGTTTTATGCTAGAGTTCGTGGGGCAAGTTGTGGTTAAGGATATTAGTGTTCTAGTAAGGAGAAGTATCAATTTGAAGGTAATTGGGGAAGAATTCGAAAAATTTGGACAACTTGGTAATAGATTGGATCAGCATGGTAATGGGTATGATTGGTTCTTTGGTTACTTATGATATGGCGAGACTCTACAGGTGTTTCGTGGTAATGCTCATGGGTTTTTAGTGACATGTGTAGCTTGGTTGAGTCAGAGAGATTTAGTTTTGATGACTTAGTCATGTGCAAATAGGCTTCGAAGAGTTCTTGATGATTTCTATCCCGGTTCGAGGTGAATATTTCCTACTGGCGTGAGGAGCATGTGGTGTATAGTGATTTTCTCATGCATGAAATCAAATGGAGGGTTCTTGGTTAATTGGGTATATAGTTTGCTTGTGCCTCAGGGTGGATTTTGAGATTCTCGCACTTTTCATATGATGACACGGTGTATGCGATGTGTTGTGTAGGATTAAGATTTGCATGTGTAAGGTCATGGTTCAGTTTCGAAGGTAAGGTCATGAATTCTTAGGCAGCATGGTCAGTTTCAGAAGACTAAGTGAATGATACTACTATTTGGTATTGCTTGAGGAGAGTGTACATTTTAGAAGACGCATTGTGTTTTGATTTATGGATACTTCATTGGTATTGTGGTACTCGTCTAGTTGATCGACTGCTGATATTTAGATTTTTGCGATGTGGCGCAGAAGAATTTGAGAAGTATGCATCGTGGGATGATCGTGTATGAGAGATGTGTCAGATATCAGGGCGGTGGAGTTGGGATCAGATGTGGTGATCCGTGTGCTCTATGGATTTGGAGACTGGAGTTCTCATGAGTAGATTGTTTTGTGGTTGTGGACTGTGAAAATGTTGCCAAAGCTAGTTAAAGGATGATAAGTGTTATTGTTAAGTCATTGTGGATCTTTAGAGGGTTGTCTATCTATTTGTGGATGATCAGAGTCAATTTAGGGGTCCATTGGTAGGCCAAATTAGGATGTGTATCCTACACCTTGTCGGATTGGTTGGCTCCATACTGCTATTATTGAGGGATGTGCCATTTGATTGTTAATGATCTGTGAGTCTCTTCTATGTTACGAGGAGTTGTGATTCGTCAGTGATATGCACATATGGTGCGGTTCTATTGGGTTTTTGTAGCGGAATTTGAGCGAGAAGAGTATTAGGTATTGCTTGGTTGATGGCGTATTGGTTATGTTCTTTCGGGTTTTGTGTGGCATTGTGTTATTTGCTTCTCCAAGGTTATGGTAATGCACTTTGGGTACTTGATATCGAATTACTCGTGGTCATTGATTTTGAGCAGGGTGGCTCGAGGTATATAACATGGACTAGCGTTTGGATGGGGTCATGCATTGTAGCAGAGTTATATTGGGGTATGATCCTTTGTGTTAGGTTCGTGTGTTTTGGTTCTGCGGTGTGTGATGGATTTTCAGCATTTTGTTGGGGCAGTACTTGTTAAGCTTGCGGGACAGTTCTCTCACTTGAGTCATTTTCTATGATTTGAATACATCTGGATTGTTGCTTACTAGTGAAAGGAGTGCACGGATTGTGGCTTTAGATTGTATTGAAGTGGCATGTCACTAGAGTGATTATGTTAGATGATATGAGGTCATCAGACCTAGAATGGGTGCTATCGGATCTGATTGCGGGATATTTGGAAGTATATTGTTGCTGATCGGCTTAGAAATTGCTATAGTTCCTATCAAAAGAGAGGGAGTTCCACAACTCGTTGATCTGATGAATGGTTATGAGTTCTGCGTGTTTCTTACATCATTGGCAATGTACGAGGTTTTAGAACAAGACATTGTTTTATATGAGGTTTATTACTAGTATTGATTATTTTGGAGCAGTTGATGTGATTAGAAAATTATCGCTATGAGTATTTGAGTTATACGGTATATCATGTGATTACATCTTGGTTATGACTGCAGCTTGTTCAGACTTATTGAGTATGTAGATGCGAGATTCAGATCTTATAGAGAATTTAGGAAGTGAAAATTTTGGTTCTAAGGCTTATGGGCTAGGTTGAATTAAGAAACTTCAATTATGTTGTGTTATCAAACCTATATGGGATAGAGTGACGTAGGATTACCCCCGGGTATGTGTATTGTAAGGTTACACAACAATTTGATGGCTTTTGGAACAACTCTTGGCACGTTCGAGGACGAACATATGTTTAAGTGGGGGGAGGATGTAACGACCCGACCAGTCGTTCTAAGCAATTGCACTTCGCTTGGTAGTTTTTGGGCATGAGTAACTCCGTATAATGTATTATGACTTATGTGAATCGTCGGTTTTGGTTTCCAGGTTATTCAGAATTGATTTGGAAGAATGATTCTTAGCTAGAAACTTTAAATTTGAAAGGTTTGACCAAATTTGACTTTTTAGTATTTGACCTCGAATTGGATTTCTGATGGTTCTGTTAGCTCCGTTGGGTGATTTTGGACTTAGGAGCACTTTCGGATTTTGATTTGGAGGTCCGCAGTAGAATTTGGCTTGAAATGGAGAAAGTTGAAATTTTGGAAAGTTTGACCAGGAGTGGACATTTTGATATCGGGGTCAGATTCCGATTCCGAAAGTTGGAGCAGGTTTGTAATGTCAAATGTGACTTGTGGGAAAATTTTTAGGTCAATCGGACATGATTTGATAGGTTTCAGCATCGGTTGTGAAAGTTGAAGTTTCAAAGTTCAATAATTTCGAATTGAGGTGTGATTCGTTATTTTGATGTTGTTATGTGTGTTTTAAGGCCTCGAGTAGGTCCGTGGTAGGTTATGGGACTTGTTGGTATGTTTGGATAGGGTCCCGAGGGGCTTGGGCGTGTTTCAGATTGATTTTGGATCATTTTTTTTCATGTTGCTATTGTTGAAGGCTACTGATTTTGGTGTTTCCGTATCCGCGGAAGAATGCACGCAGATACGAGTCCGCAGATGCAGACAATTAATTGCAGAAGCGAAGGAAGGCTTGGTTGGAATGGATCGCAGAAGCGGGAATAGGGGCACATCTACGGCCCCGCAGAAGCGAAGATCTTGGGCGCAGAAGCGAGATTTAGCATAGAAGCATATTTGGTTTCATACCTATGGTTGCGCAGAAATGGATGTTTACTCACAGGTGCAAAGGGTTAGTTGGCTAGTGGAGTCTGCAGAAGTAGAGCTCGTGTCGTAGAAGCGACGCCGCAGAAGCGGCTAATGTGACGCAAATGCGAAAGTTCTGGGCAGAATGATAAATACAAGGGTTCGCGATTTCAGATTCATTTTAACATTTCCAAGCTCGGATTGAGGCAATTGTTCGAGAAATTTTCACCATATGAATTGGGGTAAGTGTTCTCTACTCGGTTTCAATTATATTCCATGAATCTATCTTCGATTTTAGCTTTTGGTTGATTAATTTTAAAGAGGAAATTGGGGGGCTTTGGCCTAATGTTTCATAATATGAATTTTTGAGTTTTGAACACCGATTTGGAGTCGGATTTGAGTGAAACTAGTATGGTTGGACTTATAAATGAATGGATTGTCGGATTTTGTGAGTTTTGACGGGTTCCGAGGTACGGTCCCGGGTGTGAGTTTTGGCCGGTTTTAGGTTTTGACTAAGGATTCGATCTTTATCATTTAGAATTGTTTCCTTTAGCATTGTTTGATGTATTTGAGTTGTTTTTGGTTAGTTTAGAGCCATTCGAAGGACGGGACATGCGAGATGGCATTTTTGGAGCATTGCTTGGCTTGCTCGGTATTGGAACTATCTTGTTCGAGGTAAGTAACTCTTCTAAACTTAGTACTGAGGGTATGAAATCCCCGAACTACGTGTTGTGTGATTGGTATTGAGGTGACACACATGCTAGGTGACAGGCGTGTGGGCGTGCACCCTATGGATTGTGACTCCGTTGTTTCTATAGCACTATATAGTGGTCCTATTTTGTTGATATTTGTGTTTTCATCATGTGATAAAGTAAGTGAGCTATCAATCATGCTAGATATCATGTTTAGGCTTTATGCTGATATTGCTAGGACCCATAGTGGTCGTTTCTTGCGGTCACCTCACTGATTTCATTGATATTTCATACTTAGTCATAATCATGCATTCATAACATATCTCAGTCTCAGTTGTTATTTATTGATACAACATATCATTATTGTTGGGCTAGTTTCATGACATTAAGAGTCCAAGAGACTAGAGAGATTGATGACTAGGTGAGGCCAAGGGCTTGATTGTGAGGATATTTATGGGATCGAGCTGCACGTCGCAGCATGTTTCATTGCTTTATGCCATGATTTGCTTTATATAGCGCTTGGGCTGTAGGAGCCCCTCCGGAGTATGTATACACCCCTAGTGAGCGCAGATACCTACTGAGTGCGAGTGCCGAGTGATTGGGAGGAGTGAGTGACGGTGAGGAGTGAGTGACTGGGAGGATTGAGTGAATTGATTCTCTGAGAGCATGAATATGGTTCTATCAGTAAGTTGCATCAGATTTCACATGCACATGACATACAGGCATATAGATGTATTTTTTCTCATTCTGTACGGTATCACGTTATTCATGACTTCTCACATATTGACATACGAGCATTGAGAGGTATTTTACACTTGCTATCTGGAGAGAAAATGAAACATCATATTTACTGTTAAAAGGATTTTTTTTGGAAAAACTCACAGTTTTCAAACTTACTCGTATTTTCGACGATTTCGGTAAAAGGGTTGGATTTTCACTGATATACTTGAAAAGCGGAACTATTTTCAGAAAATTATGAAAAGGCTAAGCATTTTACCTCTGAGTTACTTATTTATTTAATTGCTTCACACTGTTATGAACTGTTATTGGCTATTGGTGTTGGACCCGACCTATGTTCCAGCTTGTCACTACTTTCAACCTAAGGTTAGGTTTGTTGCTTACCAGTACATGGGTAGGTTGTATTTATGGTACACTTCTGCACATTGCATGCAGATGTTAGTTGTTGTTGTTGCTATGTTCGATGGTTACTGGATTTGAAGATGTACCTGCATTCCGGTTATAGCTGCCTCTTGTTCATGGTAGCCGTAGATTTATACAAAAACTCTGTTTATGTACTTTTCAAACATAAGATATATTTACTTCATATTAACTTTGTAAATTCTATTCTTAGAAGCTCATGATTTGTACTACCAGTCCTTGGGGAATGTATAAAATTCAGTTAAATTCTCTATTTAATTATTTGATTGACTTTAGTGGAATTGGATAATTATTAGTTGGCTTACCTAGCGGGTAGGGTTAGGTGCCATCACGACTAGTAGATTTTGGGTCGTGACAGTTCTATGATCAGCATTGCATGAATTTTTGAAGTATTCAGCTAAATAGTCATGCGGGATCGGGGTATGCTATGAAGATATAGTACTTTGGGTTGCTGATAAAGTGTTTTATGGTTTTGAGCTAAGTGGTGGAGTATGCTAATGACGATCAGATTGTAGGATCATGGGCTGTATCAGTTTTCGGACCGAGAGATTACTTGGTTATTTCTTCGAATGGTCACATGCTAGTGAAGCACGGGTTGCTCGACGCGTATTAGCTGTGTATTGAAGATCAGAGTAAGATGAGTGGTTATCAAGAAGGTTTTGGCGAGTTCCAGGTCTTATGTAGACTTTAAGGACTTTTGAATTTACCTACGGGTGGGCTTGAAAATGGTAGCGAATGGTAATCGGATTTGCGGTATTTCCTTGTCAATAAAGGTCTACATGTCAATGTTGGAGTGATGCAAGAAATGGCTTCGGGTTCCCAGGAAGTTCCCCCAGGGCGGTCATATCAGATTGAGTTACCTTCGGGTTGGCAGCCTGCGTGACTCGATTGAGTTAGAGGCGATTGGTTCTGATTATTCGATTATGTGTTAATAAGTTTCGAAGAATTTATCATGGTTATGACCACGGTCGGAGGTGATGTTTTCTACAGGTATAAAAGCTATATTGCATATGGTGGTGTTCTCCTGGATTGAGTTAAATGGAATATTCTCGGTTGATGAGGTGTTCAATTTGCTTATGGTTTAGAGTTGACTATGAGACTTTTATAGTGTTGCAAGTTAGCATGTTAGAGGCGATGTACCATGTGGAGTTGAAAAGTTGCATGTACAAGGTTGCAGTTAGTTTTGGAGGGAAGGATATGAGTTCTTAATGACACAGACGATTTCGGGTGTTTAAGGTTTGCTGGCACTATGTGTTTCCACCAGAGGAGAGTTCGCCTGTTGGCAGGTACATTGTGTTTTGACTTATGGGTGCATTTCCGTAAGATGATGGAGTATGAGTTACGTGTCAGCCATTTGAGTAGTGGTGTTGAAATTGGGTATGAAGACTTTGGTATTCGTGAGGTTCATAGATGTGATGTTCTCGTTGGCAGACTATTCCTTGATTACGAGTTGTGAAGAAATGTTAAGGATTGGATGACTGATAGTAGGTGTTATGGAAAGGTTGCTATGGACTTTTAAAAGGTTAATTACATGTTTGGGGATGATCGGAAAATTGTTTGGGGGTTGTTTTTGAGCCTAGTGAGAATGTGTATTCTGTATCGGATCAGATTTATCTGTTCTTGCACAGTTGTTACCACATGTATATCCTCGAGCGAAATGGATGTTATCCGCACCTTGGATTAAGTTATATGTTTCTCTCTTGCACTATGGCAGGTTGTGAGGGTTACATGATTTTTTGCACGCATATTGTGATTCAGTTTAGGCCTCATGGCATTATGGGCGAGGTGGTATTCGTGATGTTGATTTGTTTACCGCACCATAGTTGTGCTTGAACTTCTCAGTATTGTTTGTTCCTGATAACTTTCCCACAGTTATATTTTTGTGCACCCTATTGTTCTTGATGTAGACACACGTGATCGATGAGCTCGAGTATTATGGCTTGATGGGTACCCTATGTGAATTGATATGATGGGATCAGGTTGCACGCTGCAACGGTACAATGATAAAATGTAACTCCATATTCCTATTTCGTGTATTTTGGCTCTCACCTTATTGAAAATAGTTCATAGTAAAATGCTAAAATTTCCGTGCCTGCTTAACTTGCTTTGTAGTCTTCTTATTTAGTTTTCTTACTGTTATTTGTCATGTCTGAGTTATTACTTGTTGGTGTACGAAACCGGGTTATGTGAGGCTCCGTATGATTATTTTTTATGCTTGTCGATGGCGCTGTTTGTATTGGCTAAGATGAGGTTTCTAGACCTGAGATTTGCGCTATTGTGTTGGCAATAATACTATATTTGCTGAGGATTTGGACAATGGCCCTGGTCGGACGAGTGAGTTTCTTGGCTTATCGATCAAATGAGTGGTTAAGCGGTTATGTGTGCTTCTTTCATCATCAGTAGGGTATGAAGGTTTTGAACGAGGTTCTAACCAATATGAGGTTTGCTGCCCGCACCGGATTTGTCTTTGGGCAGTAATGATGGTCAGCAATTCCTATTGTGAGCGTCCAAGCGATGGGGTATATCATGTGATTACATCTTGGGTTATGGTTATGACTTGATACAGCTTGTTCAAACTTATACAGTGTGTGGATGTGGGATCGGGTCTTGTGATGAAATCTGGATGATAGAGATTTGGGTTCTAAGGTTTAATGACCAAGGTTGAAATAAGGATCTCTAATTATGTTGTGTTGGCGGGATTATGTGAAACAGGGTGACGTGGGATCACCCCCGGGTTTATGCTTAGTAAGGTTACACCATGAGTTGATAGCTTTAGAATGACTCTTGGCACGTTCGAGGACCAACATATGTTTAAGTGGTAGAGGATGTAACGACCAGACTGGTCGTTTTGAATATCTGCACTTCGCTCGGTATTTTGAGGGCTCGAGCATCTCCGTATGATGTATAATGACTTGCGTAAATTGTCGTTATTGGTTTTCAAGTTATCCGAAATCGATTTGGTAGAATGAACTTCAAGATTTAAGCTCTAAGTTGGAAGAGTTGACAAAGTTTAACTTTTTAGCATTTGACCTTGGAATGGAGTTTCATTGGTTCCGTTAGCTCCGTTGGGTTTTGGACTTAGGAGCACGCCTGAATTGTAATTTGGAGGACCTTAGTCGAATTAGTCTTGAAATGGAGAAAGTTGGATTTTTGAGAAGTTTAACTGGGAGTGGACTTTTTTATATCGGGGTCGGATTCCGATTCCGGAAGTTGGAGTAGGTCCGTAATGTCATATGTGACTTGTGTGAAAAATTTGGGGTCAATAATAGGTTTTGACATCGGTTGTAGAAGATGAATCAAAGTTCATTAACTTGGACTTGAGGTGCGATTCACCGTTTCGATGTTGTTATGCGTGATTTGAAGCTTCGAGTAGGTTCTTTTTATCATACGGAATTTTTTTGCAAAATTTGGCACCATTCAGAGTTTATTTGACATGGTTCGGACGCTCGGTTGCGATTCTAGAAGTTTTGTTTGATCTTCATGCGTTTTAGCGTCTGATTCGTGGTTTTAAAAGTTATTTTGATGATTTGAGCACGCGGGCGAATTTGTGTTGTGTTTCTGGACCTGGGTGCATGATTGTTTTGGAGTCTTAAGAGCTCGGGTGAGTTTCGAATTGGTTTTAGAATAATTTTTATAATCTTTGATTGCTGGTGCTGGTGTCATTGCATTTGTGATGTTTTGGTCGCAAATGCACCTATCGCATTTGCGATCCCAGGCTGCTGGGTAGAAATTCGCTTTTGCAAAGAATTCCTCGCATTTGCGATGGACCCTTTTCGCATTTGCGAAGCCCCTGGTTGCAAATGCGACCTTTGCAGGAAAGCCTCCAGTTTGCATTAGCGATATATTGTTCGCATTTGCGGGGGTCGCATTTGCAAACCCTTTGTCGCAAATACGACATCTGCAACCTATTAAATGCTGAGAACTCCGAGACTTAGCTTCATTTTGTTATATTTTGAACCCTAACTTCGATAAGAGGCGATTTTGTGAAGGGGTTTTCATACCAAATCATTGAGTAAGTACCTCTAATTAATTTCCAACTATATTTCATGATTTTATATAAGATTTAACATCAAATTCATGAGAAATCTAGGGAAAAGTTTGGGGATTTTTTTAGAGTTTTAAAAAATAAAAATTTGGGATTTGAGAGTTGAATAGGGCTCAGATTTGAAAACAATATACATAGTTGGACTTGTGAGGCTATGGGTAGTCAAGACCTACTTTTGGACTCGGGTTTTGACTTTTGTTAACTTTTTAGAAATTAAATAAAAATTACAGCTTTATTAATTAAAATTATTTTCTCTTGTAATGTACAATGTATTCCAGTTGTCTTTCGCTAGATTGAGCGGAGCGGAGGTAAATTGGTAAAGTAAAAAAAGCTAAATTGAGTGTTGAGTTAGCTGAATTGAGGTAATTGTCTTGCCTAACTTTTTTGAGGGAATTTTTTCTCCTATTTGACATTATTCGCTACATGCGGGGGTGATACATATATGAGGTGATTAGCGTATATGTATGTGCCGGAGTTAAATCATGCTTATGGGGTGGATTATGTTATATTTGTATTTGTAGAATTTCGTATTCTTCATGCTTCATGCCATACTTGACTCTTAGATACTAAGAACATAGTATTAAACGTTAGAAATCAAGACTTAGCTTATTATAACTTGATCAAATTTGACGGAACTCTAAGAATACATTGATGTGTCTAATTCAGTCGTCACTATGCGTAATACTTAATACATTACTACGGCCGATATTCTCGGGATACAAGATTTTATACTTATGTCGTGGATCATTTGTGAGATTTGTGGAAATATTTGAATAATACGGTTCTTGAGGGTTTATTGAATCATTGTTGGCTTGGAAAGATGTGATTCGGATTTGTTTGGAATATCCGTTAAAATACTCTCCTTGATGTTATTTATGCTTCATGCCTTGTTGTCATTGATACACATATGCTTGGTAAGGAAGAGTGTAATGCGCGAAGGGTGATGACATGCCATTGTTTATACATTATCATGTGAGGGAGAGTGTAAAGCACGTCGTGCCATATCATTTGAGAGTAAAAGCACGAATTATGGTGCGTTAGGGAAACTAGAGCGATTAACTCTTGGATTGGTTTGCATTACCAGAGATTTAGGGTAAGGGCTCGAAATAACTTTGAGGGGAAGGTGTTAGGCACCCCTCTTGGTTCACAACTATGGGTCCCATCCAAACTCATATTTATGAATTAATCCTTTAACAGATAAGTAGTTGAAACAAATAAATAAAGCATATTGGGCATTGTATGACTCAAATAATAAGACAAAAAATTTGAACAAGTTGTGTGCATAAGAAATTAAAGTTCTTAAGCAAAGGGGATTTGGCAAGAGGGGTCCTAGGTTGGTTAGCTTACAGGATCACCCCACGCAATGCCCGATAAACACTCCTCAATGAGGGGCTACACGTGACATTAGTGCGTATCCATCATTTCCTGTTCTACCAAAGTCCCTCCCCTTGGTCATAGCCTAAAGCATTCTAATAACCTTGACAATGTCCTACACATGCACTACCCATCCCTTCCTTATGGTCCTGGAGGTTTTTAAGACCTCTAAAGTTGGGCAGTTCTAGATAACCCCTAAGATGCTTAAAAGGAGAAAATTCTAGGTGATAGGCAAGAACAGTTAGGACTGCATATAAAACAAGTTAGAGGCTTACAGTTTCCTCCTCAAACATACCACATAAACGCACGTCTTCAAACAATATTCAAAGAGAACAAATCCTAGAACATGGTATCTAAGTGAGCAGGGGTTATAAAGTACTGAATTAGGCCAATATTTGAAGGATCTTATTTAACATGCCTACTGATTAGACCTGTTAAATCTAAACAACTTCAAGTAGTAGAAATACTGTTTCGGAGTTGCAGAATTTAAACTCGCCCTATAGGCTTTCCTAAACACTGAATAATGGTATCCTAAGAGCATGATAACTACGTTTAATATAGTAAAACAATGGGCAGATTTTAAAAACGGACTCTTGAATTCCTATAGGCATGCTTTCTAATAGTAAATTAGGACAATACTCAAAAGAATTTATTTAAGGAAAACAAACCACTGATTAGACCAGCTTCAGAGTGAACTAACAGGAATTGAACTAACTTATTTGAACTAAACTGATTTTAGATTTGTAGGCAGAAATTCTGATGTTGTTCCCTATAAGCATGATATCTAGTTGTTAAGATTTTATGTTAGAAACTTGTAGGCATGATATTTAATGAAAACAAATGTAATTACCCGTTATGACAGAAGTTGAACTGGATCACATTCTATAGACCTAGTATCTACTTTGAAGTTGATTTTAAAAATTATAGACATGATTTCTATTATCGGAACCACTTAAAACCTATATGCATGATTTCTAACATGGTAAGGCAGACAAAGCAAATATAAAATCCTATATGCATGGTTTCTACCCATATTACCCCACAAATATGTAACTACCCACCCCTTTTTCACTAATTACCCCAATATTCGTTTACAAATTATTACAAACCAGATAAATGAATTACATAAATAGATAAAAGAAAAGGAAGAAGTTACACTATAGGGAACCTGAAGCAGGCCCAAGTGATTTCCCAAACCTCCAATAGCCTCAAATGCCATTTTCATAGATAATATCATTATCTAGGTGCGTTAGAGTTCCCTAAGGATCTCAAGGATCCCGGGCAATGCTCACACCTAGACTTTGTAACCAAATTGAGTAAGTGCAGTGTGGAAGGGATAGACTTAGTGTTCTAGAGTTCAGAGGGATCTCAAAAGGATCCTAAGGCAGTACACACACTGGAGGGGGCAGAACCTAGGGACTTAGGAGTAGAGTGAGAGTGCTTGACATAGTTTGAAAGGGTTTCAGTAGGTAAACAATGTTAAAAAAGATTTACTTGACATAGTTTTGTAAAAAAATAACATAGTGAGTTATTAAATAAGACAATTTTGAAAAGGGTAAGGTGATCAACAATCAACAAACCGAATACAGAACCAGAACAGGTTCATCAGCAATTCAATACATGGAATCAAACAGGTACACACATTCACTCAGGGGTAATGGGGTGTTTGGGGTAAGTATAAGGCACATGGTAAGCACATATGCACTTGGGTACAAAATCAGAAAAGCCTTGAAATGGATTCAAGGGATTTTAAGGTACAACATGAACTTCAGAGTTAATACAGAATCAAATAGACTTAGAATAGCCAACTACTTTACACAGGAAGGTGCATGTGAGAAGTTAGAGAAATATAGTCACATTGGGGTGTACTAGAAAGGGTTTCATGAGCAGGCTAATCCTAATGGGGTATATTCAGAAGTATGCAGTAAAGAAGACAGTGAAGTAGACATGTTAGTTGCAGGTTGAACAACAAAACCATTGATAGAACCATATTAGAAACATGACAAATTGAAGTAGTAGGAGAAGCATATTATTTTGGGACTTGAATTGAAATTAGAACATAGCAGTAAAGAGATAGTAAACACAAAGTGAAAGAGAACCCAATAGTTAGCCTTGGCTTGCAGCCGGCTAACTTAGAACAGTGGTAAGTAACACAAAAGAGAGCAGAAAGCTTTGAGTGTGTGTGAGAGAGTTTTGAACCAATGTGTTCGTGTGTTGTGTTAATGAAAGAGCAGGGTACTTATAGTTTGAAAACATGTAGAAAATAAGGCAAGAATCAAAATTCAGCAATAATTATGGAACCATGTACTAATTAAAATCAAATCAATACAAGTACTCCCTTAATTAAGGGGTAATTAACCAACGGTAAAGAGTAGGACATGTTTAAGGAAAGAAAATCAAGCAAGGAATTAGGTACAAAATAGACAATTAGGGGTAAATACACAAGGAAACAATTAGTGAAGAGTCATCAAATAACACGATTAACCAAATAAGGTAGGAAAACTAAATAAAGATGCGAAATATGGAAATAATCGAGAAACAACATATAGCAAATCAGTGAATCAAGGACTCGAAATAATACTGATTTAAGGAGAATAATATAGGTTCCCATGAATAAGCAAATAAGCCAAGTTTAAACAGGAAGAATCGAAGGTCTAAAGGAAAGTTTTTAAATCAAGCCAAGAAACGGGGAACACTGAATCAATCAAAGAGGGAGTCATGAGTCAGTGTCTAGCATATAAATAAAGTAAGACAACGATAGCTAGAGGTCGACACATAACTCTAGTAAGCATGAAAGTTAAACAATACTAATTTGATGAGAGAGAGGCAAGTCTTGAATAGTCAAGATGAACACAAGCGCATAGAATCGATGTAAGTTAGGCCAAGAAAATCAGTAGAAATATATTCAAGGCAAGATGGTCACAGAAACTCAAAAACGAGAACCGGTCAGTCATGCTGATCCATAGAACCAAATGAAGAAAACTAGAAAATTAGGGCTTTCAACATAGACGAGTTAAAGATGTAGTAAAATCATAGAATCAGTCAAAATGTGCAAGAAATAGAAGTTTAAACACAAAGAATTAGTTAAACAAGGTTTTAAAAGAAGTTTCGAAAACCCTAGTTTCAGAAGAAGATGAAAAACACTTGAAACCACATGATTTTTGTAAAGAACCTCAAGGACAGTGTAAAATATTCAAGAAACAAACTCAAATCATCCTGGATCTGTACAGATCTAGGAGGTATAGAAAAGAAATTAGGGTTTCGAAAGAACCCATATAGAGACGAAGAAACCTGTCCCGAAACCCAAGGATCGTAGCAAATACAACATGATTTTTCTTGAAATCACACTGGAGTAGCCATGAACAGGCAGGTGACGAACCCTAAATTCAAGTCGGTATGGCCTTGGGCCCTTGAAGACCTTAGAGAAGGCAAGCATGGCATGAGAGGAGCCATTGGAGGCTTAAGAGATGATGAGAGGTCACCGGAGATGGGAGGTCGGCGGCTGAAGATTTGGGTTAGGTTGAGAGTGTTTTGAGAGAGGAGAGGATCTTAGGGTGGCGGATATGGAAAAGTGATTAGGGTTAGGGGGTTGTTTGGAATTAAAAAGGAAAGAACAAATACGGGCTGTTGATCTTTTAGATCAACGACCATGATCTGATGGGTTCTGGGTCGGGTAGGTGTATTTAGGGCCTGGGTCGGGTGGTTTAATCTGAAATTAGGCTGGGGTATTGGATTAAATTGAGGCTAAAATTGAAATACAATTTGGCTAAGTTTTAAATAGCCAATTTAACCCTATATAATTTATAATAAATAATAAATGATTTCTAAAAAATAATTTCATATACTAAAATGATTTAAAATAGATATTTAACATTTTAAAAAATATAGAATATCATTTTATGCATATAAAACGTAATTGTACGTTGATAGGGCTAATATTGCAATTATATGCAAATTGGCTTTAAAATATGAATGCAATTATAAAAATGCACAAAAATATTTCGGCAATATTTTGGAATAAATATATGATTTAGATGGCTAAATTACCATAACAATAATTCGAAAGATAATTATTAAAAATTTTATAAGTAAAAAGGGGAGAATTAAATCATTTTAAAGCCTTAGAATTATAGAAAAATTATAAAAATCTTGTGCATGCTTATATATGCATATATATGCTATTTTGAAAGTATTTATGTTTATAAAATATATAGAAAAAATTGGGTATCAACAGTTGCCCCTCTTTACCCGAGAAAGATGAAAGAGTTTTCGGGTAAAGAAATGATGGCCAATTTTGACTAGGCGGAGTGTTTTGAAAGATAGAGGCTGGACCTAGTCTTCGAGTTGCCTTCATATCCCTGGTTTTACAGGAATCAGGCTGTGTGTAGTTCTGGATTCACCTGCGGAATATGCTGATGAAATTGTTGCAAGAACGGACACGCGATGCGGAAGCGGCTATGGTGAGCGGTTAAGGCTCACGACAATTTGAAGGAACTGGAGAGAGATCTCTCCTGCTAGGATAGTGGTCACTTACTGGTTACCTGCAGATAAAAGATACTACAAATATGTATTTGCAAAAACTTTAACGTAATGTAGATTCCCTTTGGACCATGAAGGTTGTCTTTGGACAGTTAAGGATGACGTCCTTGGACCATGTCATCCTGGGCCATGAATTATTTAGTGAGGGATTAGCAGGCCATGAAATGATGTTCTCGGGCCATGAAGATGGTGCCTCCGAACCATGACGCCTTTGAATAATGATATGCATTTTGGAGAGATCCTCAAGCCATGGCATGGTGTCTTCCGGCTATGAGGATGATGCCTTTTAGACTATGACAACTTTGGATAGATTGGCGATATTTCAGCCCATGATATGCAACAATATGATGTTAACAAGACAAGTCTTAGTCTTGTGAAATGGAGGGCAGAGCTTAGCCCGATTGGAAAATAAATAGTTAGTGAAATAGAGCAATATATGTGCAAAAAGGGACAATGCTTGGTCCCATGCGAATGTAGAGGCAAGGATTAGCCTCATGCAAGTACAGAGGCAAGGATTAGCCTCATGCAAATTGGGAGACAGGTATTAGCCTCATGCAAATTGGGAGGCAGGGATTAGCCTCATGCAGGTAGGGAGGCAAGGATTAGCCTCATGCAAATAGGGAGGAAAGGAATAGCATCATGTAGATATGGAGGTAGGGATTAGCCTCATGCAAATAGGGAGGCAAGGATTAGCCTTATGCAGATATGGAGGCAGGGATTAACCTCGTGCAAATAGGGAGGCAAAGATTAGCCTCATGTGGATATGGAGGCAGGGATTAACCTCATGCAAATAGGGAGGCAAGGATTAGCCTCATGCAAGTTGGGTGGCAGGGATTAGCCTCATGCAAATTGGGAGGCAAGGATTAGCCTCATGCAAGTAGGGAGGCAAGGATCAGCCTCATGCCGGTAGGGAGGCAAGGATTAGCCTCATGCAGGTACGGAGGCAATGATTAGCCTCATGCAAACAGGGAGGCAAGGATTAGCCTCATGCAAGTAGGGATGCAAGGATTAGCCTCATGCAAGTAGGGAGGCAAGGATTAGCCTCATGCAGATATGGAGGAAAGGATTAACCTCATGCAAATATGGAGGCAGGGATTAGACTCATGCAAATATGGAGGTAAGGATTAGCCTCATGCAAATGTGGAGGCAAGAATTAGCCTTATGCAAGTAGGTTGGCAAGGATTAGCCTCATGCAAGTAGGGAGGCAAGGATTAGCCTCATGCAGATATGGAGGCAAGGATTAGCCTCATGCAAATGTAGAGGCAGGGATTAGCCTCATGCAAGTAGGGAGGCAAGGATTAGCCTCATGCAGATGGAGGCAGCAAATAAAAGTGGTATATTTCTTAGCTGAAGATGTATATTCGGTGTCTGATGGCTTGATTGATAGTGATCTTGCTGCGTGCATATATTTGCGGATGTGATCGTCATGTCAGATGTGCCTGCATTCAAAGAAAAATCCTAAGTTCTGTGAGGGGGAGGTTGGTTCGTGCTTCATCTGCCAGCCTTCGCTTTGCTCCGTCCTGAAAACCTTTCAAGTTCCCCTGGGTGGCACCTGACTTTATGGAAATAGAGTTTTCGAAAAAATATGCAATTATTGATAAAAAATAGAGTTATTTAGAAATATGTTGATACATTAAGTAATTTTAGATGAACCAGTGACTATAACATATCTCAAAGGCATTGCAGCTCTCTTATATTGGAATTTTGAGGGTCCTCCTCAAAATTCTACGCCCGTTCGGTAGATAATCTTTGACTATTTGCGGATAATAGGCTTTGCTGAATCTTCTTCGGAATTTTTAGAATCCTTTTCAAAATTCTGCCCCAGTTTCTTAACTGACTTTCTGGCATGCGATGGCATTGGCTGGACTTGCTCCAGAATTTTGAGAGTCCTCCTCAAAATCCTACCCCAGTTTCTGAACTTGTGTGGGGGGGGGGAGGGGAATGAAATTTTTATTATGATATGACCGAACTCGTAAGGCTGCCTACGTATCCCCTCTTAATCGGGAATCAGGTCAAGCGTAGTTCAATTACATCAGAAGAGAAATGTAAAATAATCTAGGCATAGTATCTCTTGACTGCGTTTGAATTGATTGGTTTTGGCTAGACTTATCCGTCTATTTCTGCAAGCATGAGTCCTCCTCCTATTAGTACCCTGTGAACCATGTACGGACCTTACCAGTTGGGAGAGAAATTCCCTTTGGCTTCATCTTGATGCGGGAAGAGTTTCTTCAATACCAGCTGCCCTGGTGCGAACTGTCTTGGTTTGACTCTTTTGTTGAAAGCTCTAGACATTCTGTTCTGGTAAAGTTGGCTGTGACATACTACATTCATCCTCTTTCCATCGATAAGGGCCAATTGTTCATAGTGACTTTTTATCCACTTTACATCGCTGAGTTCAGCTTCTTGTATGATTCTTAAAGAAGGAATCTCCACCTTGGCTGGGATGATAGCCTCGGTACCATAAACCAGTATGTAGGGAGTTACCCCGGTTGATGTGCGAACCATGATGAGGTACCCCAATAGAGCAAAGGGTAACTTCTCATGCCATTGTTTGTGGTTCTCTACCATTTTCCTTAGTATCTTCTTAATGTTTTTGTTGGCGGCTTCTACTGCTCCATTCATCTGAGGTCTGTAGGCTGTGGAATTCTTGTGCTTGATTTTGAAAGTTTCATACATGGCCTTCATCAAATCACAATTGAGATTGGGCATTATCAATAATAATGGACTCGGGAACCCCGAATCGGTAAACGATACGATCCTTGACAAAATATGCAACGACTTTCTTGGTTACAGCTTTGTAAGATGCAACCTCTACCCATTTTGTGAAGTAATCAATGGCTACCAGAATAAACCCGTGTCCGTTTGAAGCAGTAGGCTCAATTGGACTAATAACATCTATTCCCCAGGCGGATAATGGCCAAGGTGAGCTCGTTGCATTGAGTTCATTTAGCGGCACTTTTATCATGTTGGCATGAACTTGACATTGAAAGCATTTGCGGACATACTGAATGCAATCCGTCTCCATGATCATCCAAAAGTAACCTTCCCTGAATATCTTCTTAGCCAAGATGAAACCATTCATGTGTGGGCTACAGGTCCCAGCATGCACATCCTCAAGTAGCTTAGAAGCTTCCTTTGCGTCAACACATCTTAGTAAACCCAAATTAGGAGTTCTTCTGTACAAGTTCCCTCCGATGTGGAAGAAGTGATTTGACAATCTCCAGAGTGTGCGTTTCTGAGTATGATTTGAATGGTCCGGGTATTATCCTTTTGATAAGTACTCTTTGATGTCATAAAACCAAGGCTTTCCATCTGCTTCTTCCTCGACATGAGCACAATATGCTGGTTGATTATGGATCCTCATCGGGGGGTCAATGTAATTCTTATTTGGATGTTGTATCATAGATGACAAAGTGGCCAATGCATCGGCAAATTCATTCTGAATTCGGGGCACATGTCAGAATTCTATCTTCGTGAACCTTTTTCTCAATTCCCACACATTATGCAGATATGGCAATATCTTGGAATTCTTGGTGGCCCACTCTTCTTGTACCTGGTGCACAAGCAAATCTAAGTCACGATTACCAGCATCTCCTGAATGTTCATGTCGACTGCCATGTTGAGTCATAGTATGCAGGCTTCATACTCTGCCATGTTGTTGGTGTAGGGAAATCTGAGTTTAGCAGATATCAGATAATGCTGACCCATTTTTGATATCAAAACTGCTCCAATGCCTACTCCTTTGAAATTTGCAGCCCCGTCAAAGAACATCCTCCATCCGTCATATGCTTCTGTAATGCTCCTGCGAATGATACTTCTTCATCAGGAAAATGCATTTTCAAAGGTTCGTATTCTCCTCCCACCGGATTTTCAGAAAGATGATCTGTCAATGCTTGTCCCTTGGCCGCCTTTTGATTTACATAGACGATATCGAACTCACTTAATAGTATCTGCCATTTAGCCAACTTCCCAGTAGGCATGGGTTTCTTAAATATGTACTTCAGAGGGTCCATCCTTGATGTGAGGTATGTAGTATAGGCACAGAAGTAATGCCTCAATTTCTGAGATGTCTAGATCAAAGCACAGCAAGTGCGTTCCAGCAGAGAGTACCGTGCTTCGCAAGGTGTGAACTTCTTGCTCAAGTAGTATATGGCCTACTCCTTTCTTCCTGTCTCGTCATGTTGTTCCAAAACAAATCTGAAGGCTCCATCTAATACAGATAGATAGAGTAGCAAAGGTCGTCCTGGTTCTGGCGGGACCAGAACTGGTGGTGTGGACAGGTACTCCTTGATCTTGTCAAAAGATTTCTGATAATCCTCTGTCCAGCTTGTTTTAGCATCTTTCCTCGGCATCTTGAAAATGGGTTCACATATGACTGTGGACTGTGCTATGAAGTGACTGATATAGTTGAGACGTCCTAGGAAGCTCATCACGTCCTTTTTTCTCTTAGGTGGTGGTAACTCCTGAATAGCCTTGACTTTAGACGGGTCCGGCTCAATTCCTCGACAACTGATGATGAATCCCAATAATTTTCCTGCGGGAACCCCGAGTGCACACTTTGCAGGATTCAGTTTCAAATTGTACCTCCTTAGCCTGTAAAAGAATTTCCTCAAGTCTGCTCTGTGATCTACGACCCTCTTGGATTTGATAATGACGTCGTCCACGTACACCTCTATTTCCTTATGTATCATATCATGGAATATGGTTTTCATGGCTCTCATGTAAGTGGCCCCAGCATTCTTTAGACCGATTGACATCATCTTGTAACAGTATACACCCCACGGTGTGATGAAAACTGTCTTCTCTGCATCTTCTTCATCCATCCAAATCTGGTGATAACTTGCGAAGTAATCTACAAAGGATTGGAGTTCATGCTTGGCTCAATTATCGATCAGGATGTGTATATTTAGCAGTGGGAAGTCCTCCTCGGGACTTGCTCTGTTGAAATCCCAATAGTCAACACATACTCGGACCTTCCCATCCTTCTTCGGAACAGGCACAATGTTAGCTAACCGGGTTGGGTACTCAACTACCCTAAGAACTTTGGCTTTGATCTGTTTGGTAACTTCCTCATTGATTTTGAAGCTTATGTCTGGTTTGAACTTTTGGAGTTTCTGCTTGACTGGCGGACACATGGGATTAGTAGGCAACTTGTGAGCCACTATAGATGTGCTCAAACCAGTCATATCATCATATGACCATGTGAAAATATCCTCATACTCTTTTAGGAAGCGAATGCATTCTTCCTTCTCGGTTAGTGACAAGTGAATGCTGATGTGGGTCTCCTTGACGGTCTCGGTATCTCCCAAATTTACTGCTTCGGTCTCGTCCAGATTGGACTTGGGATTATTCTCAAAATTTTCAACCTCCCTGACAATTTCCTCGGGTATCTCATCTTCTTCCTCTGAATCACTATTCTCATGTTGCGTTGCTTCATTACATGTCACAGTCACTGGTTCATCAGGAAAAGTAATAATAACACTGTAGAAAGGAAAATATAAAGATAGTAATAAATAATAAAGAGCAAATGCATCTGATTAAAACTGAAAAATCGTCCAGACAAAGTACGACTTGATGAATCGATCATTTAGTTTGAAACAAGTGAATTTTAAAACAAAATTACGGGAAATCTTAAATGCCTAGAATGGCTATAGAAGTAAAAATCTGCCAAGCTACCTAGGGACTCGGCGGGCTTGGGATGGTGTGGTGGTCCAGTTCCTCAGAACGGCTCCCTTCTTTCCGGTCTGGATAGTGAGGCCTTTTTCCTTCTCCTCAATTATGGCATTGCAGTCCATGTCCTCATCCTCCAAAAACAAATTCTTCAACCCAGCTAGTGATTCCTCTTTTGCAGTCCCCCATATCGTATCAACTTGGTGAAAAGCTTGTTCCAAGAGTGGTACTGGTTGCTCGAGAGGGTAGTACGGTCCACACCATGGAGGCGACCAATCCCTGTACTCCTGCTATGTGTACTAGTGTCAGACCATCTTTTTACTACCCGGGGAGGGTATAAGGGAGTTTTTTCCAGTTTGAGCGACAATCTAAACGGGATTATTTTGTTAAAATCAGAGTCGCCACTTGGGATAATTTATGGTGTCCCAAGTCACCGGTTTGAAATCCTGAATCGAGGAAGTTTGACTCTATTTACGGTCTGCGAACACAGAAATTCGGGTAAGGAATCCTGTTAACCCAGGAGAAGGTGTTAGGCACTCCCGAGTTCCGTGGTCTAGCATGGTCACTTTGATCATACTTGGCTTAAACAAATTGTTTGATTACTGATTTTAGAACCTATGTGCATTTGCCTCTTTTAATTAGGAAATTATCTTGAAACAGGTTATACGTACATGTACCCATTTGTTAGCGCGTCAAAATTATGTCACGTAAACGTGTCCACAATTAATAACGCTTTATTATTATTAAGAAAAGTTTGGCCAAAGTTGCGCGAACGCATACTCCAGTTTTGTTTTTAGAAATCGTAATCATATCATGCAAACGTATCCACAACCACGATAGTATATTAAATGTGCCTAAAGCAAACTACAAACATTTGTCATTTTTATATCTAGGTTACGAAGTTAATACGAGGGCCATGTATGATTAAATGATATATGGCACACCTCGGACCATACGAACTAAATTTAGTTAGCAGCCTATTAAAAAAAATTTATTATTAAGAAAATTTGATCGAAGTTGTGCGGACGCATACTCCGAGTTGGTTTTTAGAATCGTAATTATGTCACACGAACGTGTACACAATCACAATAATATTTTAAACGCGCTTAAAGGCTTTTCCATGGATATTCATTTTTAATATCTAATTAAAACATTTGTGAAGGCCATAGATTAATTAGGATGGCACACCTCAATCTAATTAAAAGAATTACTCTTACCAACGTAATCTAAGGCCACTCTTGCACAACTACTAGCTGAAAGGAAAATGGTATTCGTATTAGTCCTTTAAGTATTTGGGCCAAGTCTATTTTGGGCTTCACCCGCAGAAACGGTTTAAAAAGAGAGTTGGGCTCGAAGGCGAGCCCAAGGAATGAGATTAAGCAAACGTCCGCCCATCTCCTAATGACCCCAAACTCCAGGCCCAAAGTAAGCTAAGTCTGATAGAAGTAAACGCTGAGGGGCGTGGGACTCAAGATCGAGTCCAAAAAGAGCGGAGGAAACATCTGAAGCCTAAGAAAATTGGTTGAGCCCATTTGACTATGATCAACATGCGACAATATGATGTACAAAGCTATAAATGCTACAATGCCCAAATAACCATACCACACATCTAAAAGAAACCCAGTTTTGATTTTAATTGAATTAGTAACCTAAGAATAAGGCTATGTAGCATTCAAATCTTAATTTAGCTCAAGCTGAATTATAAACAATTTGTATGAAACTCAAACCTCAATTTTAACCTTTCTAATACAAACAATAGTGAAAATCCTACACAATTGGAATATTTAGCATTTTTCAAACTAACAACTTATTACTCAAATTATAGCTCCTCAAGAACACAAATGTTCAAACTAGACTATAAAAAGAAATAAGCCAACGAGATTGTAATGTGACCAACCTTGAATCTGAAAATCAACATTGACTTTGAACAAATTTAAACGAAAATAAAAGAAGTTCATCATATGACCTGGATCCCTACTGCAAAAAGCCTTGAGCATTATCTATACCCATGACATGTTTTTAATCAACTCGCAACCCAATAGACTATACTGAAATCTTAATCCAAAACTTAACAGTGTGATACAACATCAGTAATATGAAAGAGTGAGTTGAATGCATATAAAAAGCTAAACTATTATAGAAAACTGAATGAAATTAAAGAACAGGGGAATATGGTTCAACATGCAACTCATATTCATTAGATTTCCACATCGGATTGCACATTTACACTTCACACACTATTTATCGTCCAAGAAGTACCTGAAGGTCAAAATAAAATAAAGAGAATGAGGATTTCAGCAATAGCAGAAGGATGAGCAAATCAGCAAATCAACACAGCAGTAATCAGCTCCCTCAAACCATCTTTAACCCCAGATAGATCAGTAATCCCTTAAAACTTTTAAGTTTCTACTGACTGTGAAAACCAAGAAGCAATTTCAAATAATTTTCAACCAAAATGATGCAGAACTTTTTGTGTTTTTTTCCGGGTGTCCATTTGCCTTCAAATGGAAGAAAAAGGGCTCTTATATAGGCACTCCTAAGGCAGCCTTAGCCTGGTTAACTTATTCCCCAGCTACCCCTTTAATTCTTAATAATTTCACCCTTTTAACCCCTTCAAAATATCTTAAACCTCCCTTTTCTTTTGACAAACCAGCCCCAACCTTATCCTCTAGAAGCTTCCTATAATAGAAAAATATTCCCTAAGCTTCAAATATCCAAAATAGCCCTCGACACCCTTTTTTTTACATTCAGAATGAATCACTCCTGGGTCAAATTGACCCAAGACCCAACCCAAATGAACGAGCCTCTTTAACCGGGTCAGAGATGATCACATAGTTAATATAGAATCCCAATCATCCAAAAATGATCAAACAAAAAACAAATTCAGAAGAAAAAAACAACAATCCAGAATTAAAATGATTTTTACGATTAACCCTAACTTAACCAACAAACTAAGATAAATTCAACTATCAAAGAAAACATGATTAAAATAACAAAATAAATATAAGCATAAAAGTAATAATAATATATAAAAAATATAAAATGATACAAGAAAACCGAGTTAGGAGACAAAAGAGGGGAAATGTACCAATTCTTGCCGGAACGAACTAACAAATCGAGACGACTCGACGAACGATGAAAGGAGTCGAAGCTTGGCCGAAATCCGATGAGTCAGTTAAAATCTGACGTTCTCGTAATGATTCAAAACTATCTTCATTCGATTGATCTCATTGAGAGCAATCTATTAAGGTAAAATTCGAGTTAGAACGAGTCGAAATTTGAACAAAAATTAGAGAAGGAAAGGGAAATTAGGGCCTGCATTTTTCGTTTTCAGATCCAAAATTGGGTAAATTTGGCTAGGTTTTAGGGAAAGATACTGATAGATTTGGTAAGAAGGGGGGGGTAAGGATTGCATGGTTGAATTTTGGGGTGGTTTGGAGCCGTTTATGGAGTCGCCGCCGGCTAGGATAGTGGGAGCATTTTGGGGCGGCTAGGGTTTCTATTTTGGGAGGTAGACAGAATGGGGGGGGGGGTTCTGAGGGGGTTAGGGTGTGTTAGGACAATTATATAGTGGGTGGGTGGTGAGTTCCCAACCGCTTGATCAAAAGAGATCAACGGTTGGGGTTTAGGCAAATAAAATGACACCGTTTGGGTAAGGGTTGGGGCTGGACCGGGTATATTTGGACAGTGGGCCTGGGTTTGGACGGGTTTGAGGTCTAATGTTTGGGCTTTAGCATTATTTGACCCAACAATTTCCAAGAGCAAATTTCCTTTCAAATTTTCTTTTGCTCCCTCTTTTTTTTCTTTTTTTTTTTAAAATTAAAAATTCTAAATTAAAATCCTATATTAATCCTAATTGTAAAATTAAACTAATTACCTAATCACAATAATTATAAAAATTACTCAGTCCTAAATTAAAAGGGAAAAAATCAATAAACTAAAAATTAAAAGATAGAATGAGTTATTTTTGTGGTTTTCCTTTTTTTAATAAAAGAAATAATTACTAATTAATTCCAAAAATGTAAAAACAAACCTAAATGCAATGCATGGTATTTTTAGTATTTTTCATGATTTTAACAAAAATAAACATGCATAGAAATGCAAGCAATTAATAAAAAATCTCACAAAATTGTAAAAAATGGAAAAAAATATTTTTCTTGTATTTTATGGGAGTAATTCCTATAGGGCAAAAATCACATGCTCACAACTACCCCTTTTTGCTCGGAAACACGAAGAGTTTTCGTGCAAAAATAAAGTGAGTGGATACGAGCGATTTTTGCCTGTTTGAATACTCTGTGGAAAATATTTTGAAAGATTTGACCGCACCTTGATTCCGAGGTTGCCTACATATCCTTGGCTCTAAAGGAATTAGGTCAGTGTAGTTCGGGAAGTTTCAGTAGCTGGGACTGCCAGGAAGCTGTGATTTTACTGTTGCTGCTGCTTCTACTATTTGATGAACTCCTTATTACACCAACTAGGCTAAACTATGATCTATGAATTACAAGAATCCTATCTACATCTTCAAACTTGATCTCGCAGTTCCTTCCGCTCCGCTGACTTGGACTCTCTAGGTGAGCTTCCTTTGTTGCTGACTTGAATTGCATTCTGAAATGAATTCCCTTATTCTTCAGGTGGCGCCTGATTGCCAACATTTAAACTGTATTCTCTTGTTCTCCAGGTGGGCGCCTGATTACAAAACTTGAATTGTATTCCCTTTGTTACTTTAAACTATTTTCCCTTGAAACCTGTGCTGTCTTCCTTTGAAACTTGAACTTCTTTCCTTGTTCTCCAGGTGGGCACCTGATTGATGAACTTGAATTGTATTTCCTTGTCCTCCAGGTGGGCACCTGATTGTGAAAACTTTAACTTTGTTCCCTTGCTCTCCAGGTGGGCGCCTGATTGTCAAAACTTTAACTGTGTTCCCTTGCTCTCCAGGTGGGAGCCTGATTACCAAAACCTTAACTGTATTCCCTTGCTCTCCAGGTAGGTGCCTGATTGCCAAAACGTGAACTGTATTCCCTTGTCCTCCAGGTGGGCGCCTGATTGTCAAAACTTTAACTGTGTTCCCTTGCTCTCCAGGTGGGTTCCTGATTGCCAAAACTTTAACTGTATTCCCTTGCTCTCCAGGTGGACAAAACTTGAACTACTTTTCCTCGAAACTTGACCTATTTTCCCTAGTTCTCCAGGTGGGTGCCCGATTTCCAACACTTGCACTGCTTTTCTTTTAAACTTGACTTGTTTTTCATTGTTCTCCAGGTGGACGCCTGATTGCTGAACTTGAACTGCTTTCCTTTTCCCTGAAACTTGAACTGCTTTCCCTTGTTCTCCAAGTGGGCGCCTGATTGCTGCATTTGACCCATCTCCTCTTGTTACTTGAAACTATTTTCCCTTGAAGCTTGAACCATTTCCCCTTTTTTTCCAGGTGGGTGCCTAATTGCTGAACTTGATCCGCTTTTCTTTGAACTTGTGTCGTCTTCCCTTGTTCTCCAGGTGGGTGCCTGATTGCTTGACCCTGGACTGCTTTCTCTTGAGACTGCATTTTCTTTGAACTGTCTTTCCTTGTTCTTCAGCGGGTGCCTAATTGCAACAAAATAAACAAAACAAAAGAAAGTTTTCTGCCCCAGTTTGATATTGGGAACATCTGTGAGTGTAAACCTATTCTTGTTATCAAAATAAGTTCTAAGCTAAATTCCCTTGACCTGAAAAATTTCAAACCAAGTCTCATCTCAAAAGTGAAAAACTTAACTGCTAAATTATACTTCCCAAAAGTAAAACTCTCGTCAGACCTTGTCACTTGCGAGGGTCTTAGAACTTACTAAATCCCGTTATCCAGGAGGGTACTAGAAACTTACTGCCGAGCCTGTCTGGCACTTGCTTTCCTCACGGAGGGTTTCTCCGGAACAAACAAAATTTCCTGCCCCTGTTTCAATCAAAGAAAACTTGTGAGTTTAAACATGGTAGTTGGTTTGTGGCCTTGACTTTGAGGGCGATTACTCCTTCATTTCCCATGATAACTGCGATTTCAACTCGAAATACCTTTCCTGTTTATTGACTGAACACTTTCTCTGTCACCCTTATCACGGAAAATACCTCTGATCCATTCTAACCCAATACCATTCATCTTTTGCATCGTGCTCATGCATTGACATATACTGAACATTTGTGTTTCACACGAATCCCAAAGCACGTCAATTGCCACCCACTCAGTGCACATGCCGTTCTTTCCTAACTTAACCCACTGGCCTTGTCCTTGAGGTCTATTGCTCCTTCACTTGCCAATGATAACTTGATTTCTGCTTGGAAGACCTTGTTTGTCATTAGTTAACCACTTTCTCTGTCAACCTTATCATAGGAAATACCTTTGATCCGTTCACCCAACATCCTATATCTGTTGCATTGCTCATGAATTGACATATACCAAACCTTTGTATTTCACATGAATCCCAAAGCACGTTAATTGTTACGAACTCAGCGTGCACGCTGTTCTTTCCTGACTTATACCACTTTGATGTGCTAGCCAGATCCCGTTTTGTGCAATTGGAAAGCTACTGGCAAATTTTGAAGTCATTTCTCATTTGTTCTGACCAAACAGACTCAGGAAGAGGAAGTAAACAAGACAAAAGAAACAGAGTAAAGGACAATTGAAAGAGACGATTCCTAACAAGAAAACTACAAAGTAGAAACTTATCAGATGTAGATACCAACTCTAATGACCATGACATGCACCTTTGGATTAAGTGGCCTAATCTGTCAAGAAAGTCTAATGTACAACTCTTGTTGTACCCCTAAACCATGTAACTGGACTTCAATGCTCCAATTATCCAATCTGCTTCATGATCCTTATTCGACTTGTAGCGCCCGAAGGGTTTTCATCATCAAGCCTCGCTTATTTTGTTCTTTCTCTCATCTCACCATCGCCTTATGGTGCCTGTGAAGGTTTTCACCAATAAGACTCTCTCATTTTGTTCTTTTCTTCTTATTTCCTCTGATTCTGCAGATGACAAGGCATTGACCACGGTAAAACGTCATATACTCTTGGTATGTCTTACTCGGCATTCTCAAAGATTATCTTGGAGGTCTTTGTTTTTTGGATTGTAACGTGGCTTTTGGACAGGGTTACAAAGAAAGGATATCATAAAGGCTCAAAACAACTTGAATGGGTTCAAAATTACAACTTTTGGAATCAGATCTTTTACAAAACCGCAACTTCTGCCCCAGTTTCTTTGCCTGGGGACTTTTGAATTTTTTATTTTGATGAGACCGAACCGTGAGGCTGCCTACGTATCCTTTACAGGAATCAGGTCGAACATAGTTTACAAGACTACTTTTTGTTACTATTTTCCTTTTCTTTTTCTTTTTTTCTTTTTCTCTTTTTCCTTCTTTTTTTCTTTCTTCTTCTTTTTTTCTTTATCTCTATTTTTTCTCTTTTTTTTTTGAATTTTCCTTTTGGAATGAACTTTCTAAAATAAACTTATGGGTACATGAACTTTTTTTTCCGTATGACTTTAACTTGATTCCAAAAGAGGGGAGGTCAAAGAAATCAGTATAGGCTCAAAAGGGTATCAAATGGTATAAGTGTTTGGGTAGCTGAAAGAGGGCCTCCCAATCTCTAAGAATACCAAGTATAACACATGCAACCTGAGGATAAAAATTGAAGATCATGCATAATATTTCTTTTGCGGCTTCGGCATTGATATCATTGGTATGCCTTCCACTTTTCTTTAGCGTCTTATCAAGTACAGAACCCTCGTTGGGTGATCCACTCTTCACAATGGATATCCTCCGTCAATTCGGAGAAAACTTCCTTGACTTTATCTTGTAACTTGAGATGCACTTGAACTCAAAGTTGCTTGCTTCAAATTGTTCGGGATGCACTCTACTTTAACGAATTCTTGTCACCTATCAACTTACCAAATTATCTGCCCCAGTTTCACACAATTCAGGCTTTAAGCGATCTCAAAATCACTTTACTTACTTCCCTCAAATGTCCCTATCGTCTTCAAAATTGTTTCATTGCTTCATGATTAGGCTAATTTTTAAGACCAGGCCCAAAATTATGCGTGCATGTCATGTCACTAAAGTCAACAGGAAAAGAACTATAAAAGAAAAAGAGAACTAAACAAACACTGACTAGAAATAACAGAAAATAGGAAATTGCATTAGACAAATGTTGAAAGGGTTTGAACAACAAAACAAGTAAAATAAGTTGGGATTACAACCTTGGAACAAAACTAGACAACACTAAATGAGCTACTACGACTAAACAAACTAAGAAAAATAAAAGGATGGAAGAGTTTGAGTCACAAGACAATATCCGGATTACAACCTTGAAAATAACCCGGACAATAGAAATGACAACAAAATAAACCACCAAGACTCCTCCCCGGCTAGCTAAGAGACGGAACATCTTTCCAATTACCAAGCACGACATCTTATCCATTGAGTTCCGCATCAACATTACTAGGACCTTTACAAGTCTCCATCACATTGACTTTAGCAAACTGCGTTTGAGTCCCTTTTGTTGGCTCGTTCTTAAGATCAACCTCTAATAGCGCTGAAAGCTTTGTAGCACGTGGACCTCCGAGGATCTCAGAATGATTATCATATTCCTTTTCGAAACAAATCATACCCACCATATGCGTCTCAGTATGAACAGGCGATGGACTTTGGCTAGTGTCTACTGCATCTGGATTTTGCACGACAATGTCATCTGCATCAGTAAGCTTCTGAATTGCTTTTTGTAGATGCCAACACTTTTCTGTGCTGTGACCTAGGGCATCATAGCAATATGCACACCTTTGAGAATAATCAAAATTCTTTGGAATAGGGTTCGATATTTTTATCTGAATCGGCTTCAACATGTCTAATTGCCTCAACCTTTGGAACAAACTGGTATATGATTATCCAATGTGAGTGAATGTCTTTTCCTTTTGCTTTTGCCTTTTCATCTTGTACTCTGGCCTCGGTTGGAACCTTTTGCGGGTAGGTGGTTGATATGCTTGAGGGGGCATGTAATACATTTGTGGAAGTTGTGCAGGCCATCGCGGGTCTCTTGGGTGTAGTGGAGCATATGGTGGTGCATTGTGGACGGAGTACTGGGAATGTGATGTACGACTTTTAGGGTTTTATGGAGAGAAGTAGCATTGGAGAGGATTATCTGGAGCATAGGGATATCCATGGGGTCGATGTCGAGGCTGAAAGCATTGAGCAGGAATGCCTACTGGATCTTGTCGTTGGCGCGGCTCAACAACATCTTTTCTATTTCTCTTTCTTCCATCCAAACTTACTGAGATGTTCTGAATGTCTTTTGTAGTGTCTTTCAATGCAGAATAACTCATGATTTTGCCTGACTTGATTCCCTCTTCTACCATCTCCCCTATTTTTACCACCTTATTGAAAGGTTTACCCAAGGCCGAGATCAAATGACTGAAATAGGTGGGCCCTTGGTCTTGTAGGAAAAGCTCAACCATTTCTTCTTCACCAATCGGGGGACTGACCCGATCAGCTTGTTCCCTCCATTTGAGCCCAAAATCCCTAAAGCTTTCCTCCGGTTTCTTTTCATATTAGATAGGGAGGAGCGGTCTGGGGTACCATCTATATTGTATTGAAAGTGTCGAACAAAATTTTGAGCCATGTCATCCCATGCTTGCCACTTATTGGTATCTTGATGAGTATACCATTGCAAGGCTTCCCTAGTCAAGCTCTCACTGAAATATGGCATCAACAAATCATCTTCTCTACAAACGCTTCTCATTTCACTGCAATAACCCCTTAGATAGGCTACTGGATCTCCACGCCCATCATACAAGTTAAACTTTGGCATTTTAAACCCCGCAGGAAGACGAACATCAGGGAACATGTTAATATGATTTCCCATCCCTTGCATGCTCCTTAAGGACTGTTCTATACCTTTCAGCTTCATGGATATCTCATCTCGCCCTTCTTTTCCTGTGAATTTTTCATTTTCAACATGAGGCTCATTCCGAGGGCTCTGATTGTATGAGTCAGGAACCTTGTGGGCAACCTATGAGGGGTAATATTGGGCATCATGAGCTTTGAGTGAGTGTTCATTGTTGGGGATAGTGGATATGACAGGAGGGTAATTTTAGGGAGAGGTAATTGGAGGATGAGTGATGGAGCTACTAGGGTGGTTGGGAAAGCTGTGATAAGAGGGTGGATCTGGAGAGTATGGGGGATCATCTGGCACTATGGCCGGAGTTTGGGTAAGGATAGCATCTAAGAAGCTAGGTGATGGCGAGGGTGGTGCCTTCCCAGTCATCCAAGCCTGATACATGTCCGCCATATGTTGTCTTAACATCCTTACCTCTTCAACCAACCCATTGCCTGTTCAACCAATTGCTTTTGGGCACCAGTATCAACCGACTCGATTCCGTTGCCGTCTGCCATTGCCTTTTGACCTTATGTTGTAGAGAAGAGTTGCCACTTTAAGAACCACAAACCAACCACCTTTCTTCTATGAAGATAAAGTTATCACGTTAGCGTTAGGGAATTAAACATAAGATAATCTCACTTTATGTGCAATGCTACTAACCACAGTTATCGGTTCTAAAATGACTTCGAGGGTACGAAGGTCAGTTGGTATCATTCCAATTTGTTCATTTCAATCCTCTCTTTTCTTTTCTTTTCTAACACTTATTGGCTTGCTCATTTTCCTTCCCTTTTTTTCTAATTACCACTCTTTTCTTTCCTTTCATTCTCACATCCCGTAATTTCACCTCTCCCTTTGTTTTTTTTGTTTACTTCTTTTTTTCCTTTCAATAAAAAAAATGATTCGATCGAACCCTATGTAGGTTGCCTATGTATCTTGACGCCGCATGAATCATATCTTTGCGTAGTTCGGGAAGATCGGGAATAAAGAAAATAAACTAACGTTCTCTTCTTTTTTCCTTTTTTTTTTCTTTTTCTTTTTACCTTAATGACCACTCTGATGAGAACAAGAAATAAGAGAAGCAAATCCTTGTTTTTTTTACTTTAATGACTATTCTGATGAGAAAAGAGAAATAAGAGAAGCAAATCCTTTTTTTTTAAATTTTTTAGACTTAATTTTCTATAACCTATTCTAAACTCAAGCTTAACGAGCATATTTGTTTTTGAAACAAATACTCTATGGAAAATTATTAAGGAAAAAAAACCCTACAAGAGAAAAATATTTTTTGATTCTTTTTTTTAGGAAGGAAATCTAAAGAATAAACCAAAGAAAAACATTTGAATTTTCATTTGATATCCCTGAAGAAAGATTTCGAAACGAGAAATGAACAAGATAAAAAATATTTTTGGATTTCAGTTTTTATTACCTAAGGAAGAAACTTTAAAGATAAACAAGAGATAAAGTATTTTTTCCTCTATGTACAATATCCTAAAGTTCTAATGAAAATAAGAAGAATTATATTTTTTTTGTTTTTTATATATTCCCCAATGGAGATCCTTAAGAGAAAATCTTTTTATATTTTTGGAATTAATATCTTAAAGAAAACTTTTAAAAAGGTACTAAAAGAAAATTCTCTTTTTTGAATTTTTAGTCTTAATATACTAAAGGAAATATAAAATCATTTTTTCTTTTGAGTTCTAGATATTAATTTAATAAATAAAAACCACCTCAAATGATTTTTTTTATTCCTAGAATTAGTAATCTAAAGAAAACTATTAACGGAAATATAAAAAATGCAAAATCTCTTTTTTTTTGATTTTTGATTTATAACATACTTTTTCAAATACAAAATAGAAAGTACAATAATAAAAAAACTCGACATTACTATATAAAACTAGAAGGTAAAAGACGATATAAAAAGAAAAACAGACTCAAAATATAAAAAAGAAAAGAAAATCTCCTTTTAATCCACTCCTGAATGAGTGATCCTAACTAGATGGTCCTGGGGCTTTGTCATGCTAAAACTTCGGTAAGTAAATCTACACCTATATGAGAAAATTAAGTCCAAATAAAGTTAAAGACCTAGAACGCTATGTGAGACAATAACCCTTCCTCTTGGACACATTCAAGATATAATTGTGACTACTTTTCTAAAATTAACCTATGTGGCTAAAAGTGGCTAAACATGCTAGATTTGGCTAAGACCCCGCAAAGCCAAGAACCTAAACTCACTAGGAAGACCGGACCCTATGTGGGTTGCCTACGTATCCCACCCCGAGAGACGAGAATCAGGTTTGCGTAGTTCGGGAAGATTGGATACGAGCGAGAATTTTAAAAAAATAACTAATTTAGAGAAAACATGTTATTTTTGTCTCTTTTTTTTTGAAAAATGATAAAACATGTAAAATCTTTTTGGATTTTTTATTTTTTCGATTTTCGGAAAATGATGAAAAAGTGCAAAATCTTTTTTTTGAATTTTTCCTGTTTTTTTTCTCTTAACAAAATGTGAAAGAAAACATAATTGGGCCCTACTTGCTTTATTTTCATACTTCATCCTCTTTTTTTGTTCATTTACCCTGAACCACCATTGGTCCGCCAAATGACCCTTTACTCTTGAAGATTGAAACATGTAGCACATAGGATGCATCAGGATGATCTTTTATTTTTGGGGACACTTGTCCTAGAGGGACCCAACCCCCTGTGTTTAGTCCCCTAAGTCAAATGCACATGATGCAAACAAATGTTCCTACTAGGGATCCAACATGAGGCTGTATTTTTCTAGGTTTAAATCCTGGGGTTGTGTTCTAGACCTGACTTATCCGAGCAGACAACTCGAGCCGAAGAGGGGGCAACATACCGGGAGCACTGAAGTCTACACGGCCTTGTTGCTAGCCCAACCTCGTTCTATTTGGTATAACTTCTATAGAAAAAGCGGGCCACGCGAACGTGTGTGCCATTTTCAGAAGACTCAGAGGGGTGGTGTAAGAAGACAATTATATACAATCCAAATAATATCAAAATGGTAAATAGACAGCAATTAACACAAAGGTTCACAAAATACAGTAACATGAACAAAATATAAAGCCAAATAAAATCATAAAAACAAGCTCGAATTCTTGAACCCTGAACCAGAAGTTTTGAGTTATTTGTCTCCAGCAGAGTCACTAGAGCTGTCACACCTCCTTTTTACTACCCCGGGGAGGGTATAAGGGAGTTTTTTCCAATTTAAACGACAATCGAAACGAGATTATTTTGTTCAAATCAGAGTCGCCACTTGGGATAATTTATGGTGTCCCAAGTCACCGGTTTAAAATCCTGAATCGAGGAAGTTTGACTCTATTTACGGTCTGCAAACACAGAAATCCGGGTAAGGAATTCTATTAACCAGGGAGAAGGTGTTAGGCACTCCCAAGTTCCGTGGTTCTAGCACGGTCGCTTTGATCATACTTGGCTTAAACAAATTGTTTAATTACTGATTTTAGAACCTATGTGCATTTGCCTCTTTTAATTAGGAAATTATCTTGAAACAGGTCACGCGTACGTGTACCCATTTGTTAGCGCATCAAAATTATGTCACGCGAACGTGTCCACAAATAATGCTTTATTATTATTAAGAAAAGTTTGGCCAAAGTTGCGCGAATGCATACTCCAGTTTTGTTTATAGAAATCGTAATCATGTCACGCGAACGTGTCCACAACCATGATAGTATATTAAACGTGCCTAAAGAAAACTACGAACATTTGTCATTTTTATATCTAGGTTACGAAGTTAATACGGGGGCCATGTATGATTAAATGGTGGATGGCACATCTCGAACCTTACGAACTAAATTTAGTTAGCAGCCTATTAAAACAAATTCATTATTAAGAAAATTTGATCGAAGTTGCGCGGACGCATACTCCGAGTTGGTTTTTAGAATCGTAATTATGTCATGCGATCGTGTACACAATCACAATAATATTTTAAACGCGCTTAAAGGCTTTTCTATGGATATTTATTTTTAATATCTAATTAAAACATTTGTGAGGGCGATAGATTAATTAGGATGGCACACCTCAATCTAATCAAAAGAATTACTCTTACCAACGTAATCTAAGGCCACTCTTGCACAACTATTAACTGAAAGGAAAATGGTATTCGTATTAGGCCTTTAAGTATTTGGGCCAAGTCTATTTTGGGCTTCACCCGCAGAAACGGTTTAAAAAGAGAGCTGGGCTCGAAGGCGAGCCCAAGGAATGAGATTAAGAAAACGTCCGCCCATCTCCTAATGACCCCAAAATCCAGGCCCAAAGTAAGCTAAGTCTGATAGAAGTAAACGCTGAGGGGCGTGGGACTCAAGATCGAGTCCAAAAAGAGCGGAGGAAACATCTGAAGCCTAAGAAAGCTGGTTGAGCCCATTTGACTACGATCAACATGCGACAATATGATGTACAAACCTCTAAATTCTACAACGCCCAAATAACCATATCACACATCTAAAAGAAACCCTGTTTTGAATTTAATCGAATTAGTAACCTAAGAATAAGGCTATGCAGCATTCAAATCTCCATTTAGCTCAAGCTGAATTATAAACAATTTGTATGAAACTCAAACCTCAATTTTAACCTTTCTAATACAAACAGTAGTGGAAATCCTACACAATTGGAATATTTAGCATTTGTCAAACTAACAACTTATTACTCAAATTATAGCTCCTCAAGAACACAAATGTTCAAACCAGACTATAAAAAGAAATAAGCCAACGAGATTGTAATGTCACCAACCATGAATCTGAAAATCAACATTGACTTTGAACAAATTTAAACGAAACCAAAAGTAGTTCATCATATGACCTGGATCCCTACTACAAAAAGCCTTGAGCATTCTCTATACCCATGACAGGTTTTTAATCAACTCACAACCCAATAGAATATACTGAAATCTTAATCCAAAACTTAACAGTGTGATACATCATCAGTAATATGAAAGAGTGAGTAGAATGCATATAAAAAGCTAAACTATTACAGAAAACTGAATGAAATTAAAGAACAGGGGAATAGGGTTTAACAGGCAACTCATATTCATTAGATTTCTACATCGTATTGCACATTTACACTTCACATGCTATTTATAGTCCAAGAAGTACCTGAAGGTAAAAATAAAACAAAGAGAATGAGGATTTCAGCAATAGCAGAAGGAAGAGCAAATCAGCAACAATAGTAATCAGTTCCCCCAGACCATATTTAACCCCAGATAGATCAATAATCCCTTAAAACTTTTAAGTTTCTACTGGCAGTGATGTCGCGCCCCCTTTTCCCTTCCGCGGAATTGGGTTCATGACATTTTTGTTGAGACAACTCTTTCCTTTTGGAAATGGGGTGGCATTTTGGATAGTCGCCACCTAACGATTTTTAAGGTGCGTTAGGGCACCTATGGGATTCATTTACAACTATATTTGGTAACCAGAGATAGGGTAAGGACTTGAAATTACCTAAGGGAAGGTGTTAGGCACCTCTCAGGATCCGGTAGTGTGGTTCCCGGCCAAACAGTTTTTTGTGAATTTGTACAATTAGCAAATAGACAAGTAGGGCTCACATAATAGGGGATTTAAGTTTTGATACAGAGGTGTTTGAGAAACAATTAATGAAAAGCAAGACTTTTTGAAAAGAATTACAATCTAATCATAAAAGAGGGAGGGGGGGTCCTAGGTTTGTTTATAATATGGATCACATTAATGCAATACCCGGTATGACACTCCTCAAAGAGGGGCTACACGTGGCATTAATGTACCGGTCATCATATCCATATCTACCCTTTCACGCCCCGTGAAGGTAATTAAAGTGAGGGTTGGTCTCGACCCCCTATTGCATGTTGTTACTTCTCCCTTCCTATCAGTCCCGGAGGAATTTAGGACTTCTATCCTATGAGGGAGGTTCTAAGCAGACCCTTAGGTTTAAAGGCAAAACACTAAGGTGACATATAATTAATAAGTAGGACTTCAATTAAAGGGAGCATGGAAGACAAACGAAAGGCTCAAATACCTACGTATATAGTCCACATGAACAGCATGACTCATACACAGATAAGGTCTGAATTCAGAATTCTAAAGCATGGTATCTAAGTGATAACATCAGAACCAGATTTATTGCATGACTCAGAAAAGAAGTCTAAATCAGGCTTGTCTACTGATTTTAACAGGTTGATAGTTAAACAAAGGCAGTTCTGGTTTTATTTAAGTTATTACCTAAGGCTTACCTAGGCGTAAAACAATGTGCAGCAGTTATTCCAAGTTATTAAAATAGTTTGGTGATTGTTTTTACCTAAAACATGCTGTTCTAATTGATACGAATGCAGAGATTGTTACCAATTTTATTCAGAAAACATCACAATGTGAGACTATTATTACCTTATTACCTTTTCATGAATTGGTAATTAACTAGGCGTTTTAAACAAAATGCAAACATAATCCTAGAATATGATATCTAATATGCACATGCAAATGGCAGGATTGTAAAAAAACAGAATCCCTAAGGCATGATTTCTAAATGCGCACAAGAGTTGCAGAATTATTGAAATAGGACTTCTGAAAGTACAAGAGTAACAACTTTTACGCCAATGTTGTTATTGTCCTAGGAGCAGGATTTCAAAGTGATAGACATAAAATATGGATTAGTGATGGATGAGATGCTGAAGCAAGAAACATGTGACCTAAGAGCATGACATGTATGAGTCCTAAGCATGGTTTCTATTGCACAATTAGGAATATAACCCTAATAACATGTTTTTTACCCTTAACAACTATAGCATGCATATTTACCCCATCCCTTTACACTAACCACCCCCAATACTTGTTTATAACAGGTTATTATAGACCAACATTGAAATAAATTATATAAGTAGAAATGAAAAAAAATTACATTATAGGAAGCCTGATTAGGTCTTCCTCCCCGAGTTATGTAATAAACCATCTCAAGTGCCAATATTATTCCATAGCCTTTCTTATATTGGGTGTGTCAGAATTTCCTAAAGACCTCAAGGGGTCCCGGGCAGTGCTCACACCTAGATTGCATAACCAAGACAGTGTAGTGTGGGAAGTCCAGCTTTTATGTGTCCAAATTCAGAGGGAGCTCAAGGGTCCCAAGGCAAGGCTCACACAAAAGGGGCAGAACCTAGTGGTCTAAGAGTATTTGTGAGAGTGCTTGACATAGATTTAAAAGAGTTGAGTTGGAAAATAGTTTTGAAACAGCGTGTTTGAAATATGTTTGCAAAATAACAAAAGAGTTGCTTAGGGAAAAACAGTTTGGAAATGAGGAGAGAATAGGAACAACAACAACTTGGAACAAGCCAACACACATATGACAAGTTCAAAGAATAGGAACATTCACAAGCAAGGGAGTAAGGGGTTAGGGACACAGAAAGCCCAAATCAGAAACACATAAACATAGATGAGAAGAGAAGCATTTTGACCAGCAATCACAAAGAACAAGTAGGGACTGATTGGCCTTTAGAACACAAACAATTACTTCAAATTGTTAACAAGAGAATCATGCTTGAAATTAGAATAGTAGTAAGACATAAGGACATGGTATGAGAGTAATCATGCATGGGTCTATTACACACAATTAGTCATGACTTAGTGTTAGTCAAATACATTAGGAGACATACTAGTTGAGGGACATAAACAGGAACTCAAGTGGACATGCCGATTACATTTGAACAAGAGAGGGCAGAACTTAAGCATGTTGAATAAAGCAGTAAACCAGATAGACAATTAAACACATGAGTCATTGAGTTAGTGCAGAAAGAGACAGGGATCGACAAACAATGGAGAACATAGAGTTGAGTTTCAGAATTGAACTAGGGACATACCAGTTAAGGAAAAAAAGTGCAGAAAAGTAAAGCAAGTAGAGTTCCACAATCTAGCATCGACTTTCAGTTGGCTAGACAAGCAGTAGCACAAGCAATACAGAAAGAAGAGAGAGTTTGAGTGTGTATGTGTGTGTGTGTTCTGAACTATGGTCGTGTGTTGAGAGGTAAAACAAGAGTGTATATATAGCACTTTAGGAGTAGAACTAATAAGGTAAAGAGAATTAGAGTTCAATCAATTAAGGATCAATCAACCAATCACATAATCAAATTCTATAGAGAAGTCCGGGAAAGACCCCTTTAATTGGGGAATAGTCAATTAACAGCCATAACAGGGTTCAATTAAGGTAATAAATCAAAAATCATCACATATAGGGAGTTAGTAAAATCCCCAAACTACTGATAACTAATTAAGGCAAGCATAACCAATCAAGGTCACAAATAAGGAAACAAGTAAAATCCCAGCACACACTGATTTTAACAGGACAATCATTCGAATCAGTAAAAAAATCTTAGAGAATACTGATTTTTAACAAGAAAGATTGCTCAAAACCCTAATAGAAAATAATCACGCAAGGATCCCGAAGAATACTGATTTGTAATAGGGAAGATTGCTCAAACCCCAAATTGAATTAGTTGATACATTGGGTTGACAGAAAAAATAAACAAATAATGGAGAACAGGTGAAAGAAAATCAGTGCAACAGATAGAAACATCCAGAATTCACACATATATAAGAGAATCATTCAAGATAGTGAAGAATACTTAGTTTAAACACCAAAAAATTAGAAAATCTTTGAAGAAAAGTTTGACATGAACCCTAATTTCAAAAAGAGTAAACGAAGTCGAAACAATTAATCAAACCAAGAGATTTTAAAAGGAAAACACCCAATGATACTCAAATAACTACAGATCTATAAAGATCTGAGAAGACTCGAACAATAGTGAAACTAGGGTTTTCAGAAATAGTAGAGATGAAGAAAAAATCTGTTAAAAACTCATGGATATACCTAGATCTAAGACAGATCTCAAGAAAAGTGGAAAATCTCAAGAGTTAGGGTTTCAGAGAACCCAAAGAAGATGAGATAATCTTAGAACGTTACCGATTTTAGCCGAAAAAGTCATGGATCTGACTCGAACAACCATGGATGGCCTGAAAATGGCATGAACGACCATTGAGAGGCTCTTGGAGGGTTTTGAACAAGATCTGGACTAGATCTCTTCGAGATCCCTCCATGAAATCACATAAACAAGCAACCAGGAGACGTAGGAGACAAGTATATGTCTCGAACAGCCATGGGAATCCATAGATCGAGTGAGGATCGAAGGGATTAGGGCTTGTTTTGGGTGGCGACGGCTAGGGTTAGGACTAGGTCTCAGAGAGACGGAGAGGATTTGGGGATTCTAGGGCAGCTGTTTGGTAAGAATGAATTAGGTTAGGGGGTCGTTCATGTTTAAAATAGTAAGAAATAACGTGGACCGTTGATATAGGAGATCAACGGTCGAGATCAGAAAGGGTAGGTGGGGTTCCGGGTTTGTATGGGTTAAAATGGTGTGGGTTGAGTTTTAATTTTAAAATTGGGCTGGGGATTGGGGTTTGATTTGGGCTACAATTGAAAGCCAATTTGGCTATATTTTAAATAGCCACTTTTTCTCTATTTGATTTATAAAAAATAGTAAATAGTTTCTAAAAAATAATAAAGAGTGCTAAAATGATTTATAATACATAATTAGAAATTTAAAAATACAATATCCAATTTTATGCGTATAAAACATAATTAAATCTTAAAAGGGCTAATATTGCTATTATGTGCAATTTAGCTTTAAAAATAATAAATGTAATTATAAAAATATATAAAAATTACCTTAGCCATATTTTGGCATAAATATAGAAATACAATAGATGAATTATCAAAACAATAATTTTGGAAATAATTATTGGGGATTTTATGGATAAAAAAGGGAGAAAATAAATCAATTTAAACCTTTAAAATTATGGAAAAATAATAAAACCCTTGGACATGCTTATATATGCATATATATGCTATTTTGAAGGTATTTTGCATATTGAAAATATATATAAGGAAAAATTGGGTATCAACAACTACCCCTCTTTACCCGAAAAGAATGAAAGAGTTTCCGGGTAAAGAAATGATGGCCAATTTTGACCGAGCGAAACGGTTTGAAGAGGTTAGGCCGCACCCTGGCTTTTGAGATGGCTACATATCTCTGGTTTCACAGGAATCATGCCGTATGTAGTTCAGGATCCATCGGTGAGTGTACCGATGAAGCGACTTCAAGAACGGACGCAATATCTAGGGCTGGGTGAGGGAACGACTTATAGGAATGGTTAGGTTTGATATGGCTTGAGGGAACTGGAGCGAGATCGCTCCTGCTAGGATAGTCGTTGCTCGATGTCTTACCTGCAAATAGAAGCAATACAAGCGTATACTGTGCATAAATTTAAACATAATGCAAATTCCCGTTAGACCATGAATGTTGTCTTTGGACGGTTAGGAATAACGTTCTCAGACCATGATGTCCTGGGCCATGAAATGTATGATAAAGGATTCGCAGGCCATGAAATGATGTTCTCGGGCTATGAGGATGGTGCCTCCGAACCATCACGCCTTTGAATAATGATATGCAAAAAATTGAAAGAGATCCTCAAGCCATGACATGGTGTTCTTGGGCTATGAAGATGGTGCCTCCAAACGATGACGCCTTTGGATGAGTTGGCGATATTTCAACCCATAAAGGATGCAGTAGTATGATGCGGACAAGACAGATCTTAGCCCTTAAGAAAAGCGAGATAAATAGTGCTTGGGATAATGCTTAGTTTCGAAGAAAATTGGAGGCAGAGCTTAGCCTCGAAAGGTAGAATGATAGCCTTACGCAAAGATGTGAATGCAGATGGAGGTAGAGCTTAACCTCGGAAGGCAAAATGGTAGCTTTATGTAGATTGGAAGGCAAAATAGTAGCCTTATGCAATGCAAATGCATTTGGAGATAGCGTTTAGTCTCGGAAGGCAGAATAGTAGCCTTATGCAATGCAGATGCAGGTGGAGGTAGAGCTTAACCTCGGAAGGTAGAATGGTAACCTTATGCAAGAATGCATATGGAGACAGCGTTTAGTCTCGGAAGGCAGAATAGTAGCCTTATGCAATGTAGATGTAGATGGAGACATCGTTTAGTCTCTGAAGGAAGAATAGTAGAGTTATGCAATGCAGATGCAGATGGAGGTAGAGCTTAACCTCAGAAGGCAGAATGGTAGCCTTATGCAATGCAAATGCAGGTGGAGGTAGAGGTTAACCTCGGAAGGCAGAATGGTAGCCTTGTGCAAGAATGCAGATGGAGACAACGTTAGTCTCGGAAGGCAGAATAGTAGCCTTATGCAAGAAATAAAATAAATAATGAAAGTAGAGTTTTCTTAGCTGATAGCAGATTGTGGCATTGTGATTACTCGGAGCATTGTAACATACGGGGCATCACTGGTGTGTGCGGATAGCAAATGTTGGCAAATGCAACGGTTCAGAGAGTCGTATTCTTGAACAATGTTTGTTCCATGGGCGTACAATATATTTAATGATTTCGCAATCCTAGTGCCTGCATTCAAAGAAAAATCGTGAGTTTTTCAAGGGGGAAGGTTAGTTCGTATCCTCGCTGGCTTTGCTTGACTCGTTCGGCTTTGATCTGGTGATACCGTCTGTATCATCGGGGTAGCATTGCTAAACAAAGCATTTTCAATAATAATCATGCATGAGTTTGTAAACATATGACATATATATATATATATATATATATATATATATAATTAAAATAGCTTTTAGATGAACTGCCAACTGTGACGTAGCTCGGGACATTGCAACCCCTAATGTTGCGGAATTTTGAGGGTCCTCCTCAAAATTCTGCCCCAGTTTGATGGGTTGACATTTTTGATTATTGCTCATGCGACAATTGGCTGAAATTACTTCGGAATTTTGAATTCTTCCCCAGTATCCAATTGCGGGGGAAAAATGAATTTTTTATTGAATTGTGACTGAACCCATAGGGCTACCTACGTATCCCCTCTTAAACGGGAATTAGGTCAGGCATAGTTCAATTTAAATCATATAAGGAAAGCACAAAGATTACACATAGTAACACTTGACTGCATCTGAATTGATCGGCTTTAGCCAGACTTCTCCGTCCATTTCTGCGAGTATGAGGGCTCCTCTTGTCAAAACCCTGTGAACCATGTATGGACCCTGCCAATTGGGAGAGATCTTCTCTTTGGCTTCGTCTTGATGCGAAAAAATTATCTTTAACACCAGTTCTCCTTGTGTGAACTGTCTTGGCTTGACTCTTTTGTTGAAGGCTCTGGACATTCTGTTCTAGTAGAGTTGACCATGGCAGACTGCATTCATTCTATTTCCGTCTACAAGGGCTAGTTGCTCATAACGACCTTTTACCCACTCTACGTCGTCAAGCTTAGCTTCATGTATGATCCTTAGGGAAGGAATTTCCACCTAAGCAGGAATGACAACCTCTGTACTGTAAACCAACATATAGGGGGTTGCCCCGGTTGATGTGCGGACTATGGTAAGATACCCCAGAAGAGAAAATGATAATTTCTCATGCCACTGTTTATGCTTCTCTATCATTTTCCTCAATATCTTCTTGATATTCTTGTTGGCGGCTTCTACAACTCCATTCATCTGAGGCCTGTAGGCTATGGAATTCTTGTGTTTGATCTTGAAAGTTTCACACATAGCTTTCATCAAGTCGCTGTTGAGGTTGGAGCCATTATTAGTAATGATTGATTCTGAGATTCCAAATTGACAAACAATGCGGTCACGGGACAAAGTCTGCCATGACTTTCTTAGTCATTGCTTTGTAGGATGCTGCTTCGACCCATTTAGTGAAATAGTCAATGTCTACAAGGATAAACCCGTGTCCATTGGAAGCGACATCCTTCTTCAACATCCTGAAGATTGGCTCACAGATAACTGTAGACTGTGCTATAAATCAGCTGATATAGTTAAGCCTTCCCAAGAAACTCATCACATCCTTCTTATTCTTTGGCGGTTGTATCTCTTGAATGGATTTGACTTTCAATGGATCCAGTTCTATTCCTCGTCGGCTCATAATAAACCCAAGCATTTTCCCAGCAGGAACCCTAAATGCGCACTTTGTGGGGTTCAGTTTCAGGTTGTACCTCCGCAGTTTATTGAAGAGCTTCCTCAGATTTTATATGTGGTCAGTGGCCTTCTTGGATTTGATAATAACATCATCCACATATACCTCTATCTCCTTGTGTATCATGGAAGATGGTATTCATGGCCCTCATGTAGGTGGCCCCTGCATTCTTCAGGCCGAATGACATCATTTTGTACCAGTACACTCCCCATGGCATAATGAAAGCAGTTTTCTCAGCATCTTCCTCATCCATCCAGATCTAGTGATAACCAGCGAAGCAATCTATGAATGACAGTAACTCATGCTTGGCGCAATTATCAATCAAGATGTGTATATTTAGCAAAGGGAAATCGTCTTTCGGACTGGCCCGATTGAGATCCCGGTAGTCGACACAAACTTTGACCTTCCCATTCTTCTTTGGCACTGGCACAATGTTGGCCAACCATGTCGGGTATTCTACTACCCTGAGAACCTTAGTTTTGATCTGCTTGTTGACTTCTTCCTTGATTTCAAACTCATATCAGGCTTGAACTTTCTGAGCTTTTGCTTTACCGGTAGACACATTGGATCGGTTGGCAATTTGTGAGCCACAATAGATGTACTCAGACCAATCATATCATCATGCGACCAGATGAATATGTCCTTATACTCCTTTAGAAATTCTATATATTTTTTCTTCTCTGACAGCGATAGGTGAATGTTGATTCCCGTTTCCTTGACGTTTTCTGCATCTCCCAGGTTGATAATTTTGGTCTCGTCTAGGTTGGACTTAGGTCTGTTCTCAAAGTTCTCAACTTCTTTGACAATCTCGTCAGGTATGTGATCTTCCTTTGAATCAATGTCCGTTTGTTGTGTTGTCTCATTGTACGTCACAGTCATTGGTTCATCAAGATAAGTAGTAGTAATGATGTATTGGTAAAGTAAGGAGGAAAACAATAGCAATAAATATTAATTTGTAAGAAAAATCAAAAAAATGCTTTTGGTAAATATAATAACTGTTTTGAACATTGAAGATCTTATTGCGGGAATTGAAAAATCCGAAAAGAAAATCATTTAGTAAATAAAACAGTGAATAATGCTTGTTTTATCCTTGCTACCCCGAGGCTCGTCGGGCTTTAGTTGTCCTGATGGTCCAATTCTTGAGATGTGACCCTATGCTCACAGCCTGTATGGAAGGGCCTTCCTCCCCCTCCTCCTCTAGAATAACGCAACAGTCCATATCACTGTCCTCTAGAAACAAGTTCTTCACTGCTGCAAGTGCTTCTTCTTCATCTGACCCATAAATAATGTCGGCCTGTTGGAAGGTCTGCTCTAGATGCGGTATTGGCTGCTCTAGTGGATAGTAAGGACCGCGCCATGGTGGCGACCAGTTATTGAATTCTTCCCAGGTGTATTCATATCCCAAACCGAAGGTAGTGCCATGTTTCTTGAGTTTTATGGATTTAGAGATTCCTTCGAGGTTCTTGCCAAGCCTTTTACCAGGTTCGTACCTACTCCAACTTAATATACTATCAATTTTTCTATCCCTCCATTTGTCTTTATCGATGGCATTGACGCGCTCAATGTGGTGGTAAGTTTCTCCACCCAGCTTCCTTCTTCCCTCGATCGCCGGAATGGTTTGGCGACTATATATAGGGTTACTACCATTGCCGTGAATGATTATTTCATGGTGATTCCATTCGAACTTTACTGCCTGATGCAATGTTGATCCTACGGCCCCAGCAGCATGAATCCATGGTCGTCCCAGCAACAAGTTGTAAGATGCTGGTACATCTATTACCTGGAAATCAACCTCGAACCAGGTTGGTCCCATCTACAAGCATAGACTAATCTCACCAATGGTGGATCTCTGAGAACCATCGAAGGCTTTCACACTGATTGCTCCATCCTTTATCTCATGCAGCCCTTTACCCAACTTCCTGAGTGTTATCAATAGACAAATGTTAAGACTAGAACCTTCATCGATCAGGATTCTGGTGATGAAATAATCTTCGCACTGCACGGTGATGTGCAGTGCTTTGTTGTGCCCCAGCCCTTCAGGTGGCAACTCATCCTTATGAAAGGTAATCTTATGGCTTTCCAGCACTTGTCCTACCATATTAGCCACTTCCCCTCTAGTGATGTTACTTGGTATGTATGCTTCATTCAGCACCTTCAACAAAGTATTCTTGTGCGCTTCAAAATTTTGCAGCAAAGAGAGAATGGATATTTGTGTTGGGCGTCTTGTTTAATTGGTCGATGACCGAATATTTCTTGGCCTGTATTTTCCTCCAAAGGTCGTCCGGACCTATATCGATGAGGGGTGTCCAATTGGAGGCCTGCTTGCTTGATTCAGCTAGATGTTCAGGGGTATAGACTCTACCAGTTCTTGTCATACCCTATGCTGCGACTGTTTCTTCAACCCTGACCTTACCCTTCCTTCTCGCCTTGACTGTATAGTCCCAGGGTACAAAATTTGTATAGAATGGTGACATGGTTGACATCGCCATTGGGATCAGTGCGACTATCCTCACTTCTAATGGAACATGTGCCTTGGGTGGCAAGACTGCAACCTCAAACGGTGCGGGTGCATTTGCCGGAGACATGAATTCAACCTCAATTGGTGCCGGTGTCTTTGTGGGTTCTTCAAACTCAAGAGGTATAGACATATTCACCTCAGCATCCTCAGACGGTTGGAGCTGGACTATGATTGGATTGAGAGTAATTGTTGGTTTCTTTGGGTTATCACCTTCTGCGATCAAACCGATTGATCCCTCAGGATCCCAGTCATCTTCTATTTCAATCATGTGATACATCCACTCTTATGGTATGGAAGAGGGTTGTTGCGTACATTCAGAGCGGTTTCCTTTTCCACAATGATCTTGTTATCAATCAAGGATTATATCTTATCTTTCAAAGAGCGACATTCACCGACGGTGTGCCCTTTCATGCCAGAGTGGTATGCACAGGACTTGTTTGGGTTAACCCACTGAGAAGGATTCTTCGGGGTTGCAGCAGGGATATGGGTGACATAACTAGCAGCTTTGAGCTTCTTATACAGTTGGTCGATGGGTTCAGTGATGGCGGTATATTGTTTTGGAGGTTAGTGATCAAAATTAGGTTGGGGTCTAGGGAAATTTTGACGTGCAGGGGGTGATTGATAATGGGATGGTTTAGCATTATAAGTTTTGTAGACATGAGCGGGTTGGGAGTATCTGGGTAAGGTAGGTTGGTATGTAGGAGGTGGTGGCAACTGATAAGTTGGTGGCGGAGCTTGGTACGAGGGTGAGGGTGCTTGGTAATTTGGGGTTGGTTGGTATATGAGTGGAGGTATTGGGTAAGCTTGGTATTTGAGGGGAGACTTGGTCCTTTGTGCAACCATCACGGCCCCTACGTCCCTTTTCTTAGACACACCACCGTACTGCAAAGCCTTATTTGTAGCTTACAAGGCCTCAAAATTTGTAACCATACCACTTTTAATGCCTTCTTCAATTCTTTCACCCAACTTGATAATGCCGGAGAACTTGTGGTTCTCAATTATCATCAGCCGTTCATATTACTATGGGTCCTGATCCCAGACAAAGAACTTGTTCATTTGCTCCTCTTCTAAGGCGGGTGTGACCTTAGCGGCTTTGAACCTCCAGCGAGTAGCATACTCGCGAAACGTCTTTGTGGGCTTCTTCTTCAAATTCTGGATGTAGAACATGTCAGGTGCGTTCTTTGTATTAAACCTGAATCTGTCCATAAAGTCAGAAGCCATGCCTATCTAGCTTGACCACTTCTTGGGATCCTGGCTGATGTACCAAGACAATGCATCTCCTTTCAAATTCTTCATGAAAAGCTTCATGCAGATCCTTTCATCCTTTCCTACTCCAACCAGCTTGTCGCAATATGTTCTCAGATGGACCCTTGGATCACCCGTACCATCAAACATTTCGAACTTAGGAGGTTTGTACCCCTTAGGCAGCTCGACATCATGCTATATGCAAAGATCCTCATAGTTCAGCCCCTCGATTCCTTTGCTTCCTTCAACGCCCTAAATCCGGCTGGTTAGTTTCTTAAGTTCCTCGACCAAGTTCCTGATAAGCATATCCTTTTCATCAGACTCAGGTGTGCATGAGATAGGTTGGGTGGAGTGTGGCATGGTCTCCACATAGATATGAGTGCTATGGTGGCCTGGTGTATGGGTGTGAAAATGGTCGCTTGTGGAGTTCTGAGATTCTAGGATGAGTAGTGGAACGTTGTTTGGGGTATGGAAGGTGTTACATCAGTTCTTTGGTGGAGCAGTGTGATGGTGAGGCGCGGGATGATTCTGCTATTTTGGGATATTTTGAGGAGGTGTAGGGTTTTGAGCGTTGGGGAAGTTGATATCTGGGGTGCTGAGAGAAAATGACAGGTTTGCCAGATTCCGAACCTGGTCGAGCTCTTCCTGGAATTTCAACAGTTTCTGTTCAAGTTGTGACACCTTATCGTTAGGAACTCAAATACCCTGGCCATCAATGGCCTCTACCCGTTCAGTTGTGTTCTCCTTCCTAATGTTGTTTAAATCATCCATTTTGCCTTTGTTCTTGCCTTTAATGGGACTAAGAGGAGAAGTGGGTGGAGGGCCCCTGGATCTTGTGAAGTAAGTTAATGATGCCAGAGTGCACGAACTAACCTTGGGGAGGGGAATAATAAAAAAAAATAAAACAAAAGGTAATCAAATCAGTGAGGATTATAAAAAGTATTGCAATATTTAAACACATAGTGCGGGAATGTAAAGGGTGTCCTAATTTGGGAATCTCTTTGTGCCCAAGGTAGGCCTAGCGACAAATTGATTTGGAGAAGTTAGAATACGAAATGCCTCATTTTATTGATAGAAATAGACGAATCCCAAAACGACACTAAATAAACAAGAAATAAAAGTCACTAATGGCCATTGGACTTATTACATTCATAAAGCGAAAAAGCAAATTCCTATCTATTTGGTCCTAGAAGGACCTTTCCCAGATTCGGCATCCTTGTCTACGTCAAACAGCTTCCCCAATTCGCGAAGTCCCAGCAACAGGTATGCTCTGGCCAGATGTCCGCCTTCAGTCCCTTTAACCTTTTGACAGTCTTCAACCCTTTTGAGAAATTTCCCCTCTAGTTCTACTATGCCTCACTCCAAGTATCCTAGCCTTTTATTGGCACTGATAGCCATGTCTTTCCACTCCTCAATCAGCTTCTGGTTGGACTCTTGTATCTCGTGGTGTTCTCTCTCACATTCACGGATCCTTTTGCGCAGCTGGTTGTATTTGACTTGCACCTCGGCCTTTTCATCTATAATTCTGTGACCTCGAACGAACCCTGGCTGGCCCAGACCATCCCAATTGTCTTCCAACCAACCCGAATAGAAAGAAGTACAACCGACATGATATCTGTCTGGCTTGATGGTGTCTTTCCCCATTACGATCTTGCAGTGCCACATGTGCTGGGCTTGGCACTTGTTGGGACTATCATCATTTTGGAAGTCAACTCAGAAATGGCTCATCTTGTCGACCCTGGGTATGACTTGCTTCCTACCTGCTTGCCTCATAACTCGAAGAGGGACGTAAGGGTATGTTCCTCTTAGACCAATCAGTATAAGCAAAGGTGCATCTCTGGATTGGGCGATGAACTCCTCTATCGGAAACTACTCGAACATCCATTGAACCTGCTCTTCAGTCAGATTATCAAAGAGCCCAACCTATTCTTTGGCATTCTCAGGCTGAACGAACATGCCGGGGATGTAATTCATTCGCTTTAGATGGTGAAAAGCGATGTGGTCATCCCAGGCTCTTCCCTAAATTTCTTATCGGTATTCGCCCTTTTGGAGATGTTCCATGAGCCAAAGCTGAAGTAGTAGATTGCAGCCTTCGAAGTGTCTCGCTCCTCGTTGACACTTCTCTAAGGCTCGGTATATGTCTGCGATGATCATGGGTACAATGTTAAACGTCTGCCCACCAATCACCTCCATTAGGGTCTTGGTTACCATAGCCAGCCTAGTATGGATTCTCCCTTTCTTCATTGGAAGCACGATCAAACCCAGGAAGCAAAACATGAAGACGAATACCCTACGATGAATATGCCCCAAGGACGTGATGGCAAACTCGTCAGGGTAGGTACGACATGATTTGCTGTGACCGTACCTTTCATACAGGTAGTCAAAAGGGATGTACGATTCCTTCAGGCATACCAATTCTGTATTCTTTTTCAAACCCATTATTTTAAGGAAACCCTTGCCTGTGCGGTTCTCAGGCATTACCAAACTAGGGGTTTACCACACTAGACCGGCCAATCCCTCTATCTCCTCTAGCAAAGGTGTCATTTCAATGTCCCCAAAGCGGAGCACGACCCTTTCACAATTCCAAAATAAGGTAGCAGCTTCTATTATCGTATTGTTAGGCTGGATCTCCATGAGGGATTGTAGATTACCCAGATATTTTCTGACGAGGGTTTTGTCACTGGAATGTAAATCTTCCCACCAACTTAGCAATCTTGGGTAGATATTGGTGACCATGCCGAATCTGGGGACTTCATGCCTCATATTTCTGCAAGACAAACAAGGTTAGGCCCTTACCCCCACCAGACTCGACTATTTAATATCAACAATTAGCATGAAACATTTAGTTCTCTAAATAAATGCACATAACGTGATGACGTCCGTTTGGGTTTAGGGAAACCCAGTGGACTTTTGGACAAGGCTATCTTAAAGGACCATTATGTAGACAACATAACTGACCCGGCTAGGTTTGACCATGATGCATGCACAATTCAAATAGAGTAAGGTTTTTATGGGGTTTTAGACTGGTACCCTTAAGTGGACAATTCATAGGGGAAGGCACGGAACTGTCGACTGCACATCTGATCGACTAGTTTTACAGCAAATAAGCCTTTCCGAATTTAGGGGATAATGATATAGGAAGAGCGCAACCACTCATCAAGCGTTGCTATAGTATTTGTTTGGCACGAGTGGAGTATGATGTTGAGCATGATTATGCAATAATTAAAAGCATGTTGACATGTATTTGCACATTAGGAAAGCAATAAATATAGAAGTTTCATAACTTAAAGAAGTTATAAAGGAAAGAAACAAGAAAGATATGCCAGTTTTTCTTTTGAAAAAGAAATTAAACAAATAATTGAACAATAAGGGGGTGTAAATTCACAAAAAATGGTATGAAATGGTAAAAGCCTAAATATCCCCACCAGAGTCGCCATGCTATCGCGCCCCCTTTTCCCTTTTGCGGAAATCGGATTCATGACATTTTGGTTGGGACAACTCTTTCCTTTTGGAAAGGGGGTTGCATTTTGGAGAGTTTCCACCTAACGATTTTTAAAGTGCATTAGGGCACCTATGAGGTTCATTTACAACTATGTTTGGTAACCAGAGATAGGGTAAGGGCTTGAAATTATCCTAAGGGGAAGGTGTTAGGAATCCCTCAGGATCCACTAGTGTGGTTCCCGGCCAAATAATTTTTTGTGAATTTGTACAATTAGCAAATAGACAAGTAGGGCTCACATAATAGGGGATTTAAGTTTTGATACACAGGTGTTTGAAAATCAAGCAAGACTTTTTGAAAAGAATTACAATCTAAGCATAAAAAAGGGAGGGGGTCCTAGGTTTGTTTATTATATGGATCACATTAATGCAATACCCGGTATGACACTCCTCAAAGAGGGGCTATACGTGGCATTAATGCACCAGTCATTATATCCATATCTACCCTTTTCCGCCCCGTGAAGGTAATTAAAGTGAGGGTTGGTCTCGACCCCCTATTGCATGTTGTTACTCGTCCCTTCCTATTAGTCCCGGAGGAATTTAGGACTTCTATCCTACGAGGGAGGTTCTAGGCAGACCCTTAGGTTTAAAAGCAAAACACTAAGGCGACATATAATTAACAAGTAGGACTTCAAATAAAGAGAACATGGAAGACAAACGAAAGGCTCAAATACACCTCCACATACAGTGCACATGAACAACATGACTCATACACAGATAAGGTCTAAATTCAGAATTCTAAAGCATGGTATCTAAGTGATAACAGAAGAACCAGATTTATTGCACGACTCAGAAAAGAAGTCCAAATCAGGCTTGCCTACAGATTTTAACATGTTGACAGTTAAACAAAGGCAGTTATGGTTCTATTTAAGTTATTACCTAAGGCTTGCCTAGGCGTAAAGCAATATGCAACAGTTATTCCGAGTTATTAAAATAGTTTGGGGATTGTTTTTACCTAAAACATGTTGTTCTATTTGATACGAATGCAGAGATTGTTACCAATTTTATTCAGAAAACATCATAATGTGAGACTATTATTACCTTATTACCTTTTCATAAATCGGTAATTAACTAGGCATTTTAAACAAAATGCAAACAGGATCCTTGAATATAATATCTAATATGCACATGCAAATGGCAGGATTGTCAAAAAAATAGAATCCATAAGGCATGATTTCTAAATGCGCACAAGAGTTGCAGAATTATTGAAATAGGACTTCTGAAAGTACAAGAGTGACATCTTTTATGCCAATGTTGTTATTGTCCTAGGAGCAGGATTTCTAAGTGATAGATGTAAAACATGGATTAGTGATGGATGAGATGTTGAAGCAAGAAACATGGGACCTAAGTGCATGATTTTTAATGCATGTATGAGTCCTAAGCATGGTTTCTATTGCACAATTAGGAATATAATCCTAATAACATGTTTTCTACCCTTAACAATTATAACATGCATATTTACCCCATCCTTTTTCACTAGCCACCTCCAATACTTGTTACAACAGTTTATTAGACCAGCATTGAAATGAATTATATAAGTAGAAATGAAAAAATAAGAAGTTACACTATAGGAAGCCTGATTAGGACTTCCTCTCTGAGTTATGTAATAAATCACCTCAAGTGCCAATATTGTTCCATAGCCTTTCTCATATCTGGGTGTGTCAGAGTTCCCTAAGGACCTCAAGGGGTCCCAGGGCAGTGCTCACACCCATACTGCATAACCAAGACAGTGCAGTGTGGGAAGGCCAACTTTTATGTGTCCAAGTTCAGAGGGAGCTCAAGGGTCCTAAGGTAAGACTTACACAAAAAGGGCAGAACCTAGTGGTTTAAGAGTATATGTGAGGGTGCTTGACATAGATTTAAAAGAGTTGAGTTGGAAAACAGTTTTGAAACAGCGTGTTTGAAATAAGTTTGCAAAATAACAGAAGAGTTACTTAGGGAAAAACAGATTGGAAAGGAGGAGAGAATAGGAGCAACAACAACTTGTAACAAGCCACCACACACATGACAAGTTCAAAGAATAGGAACATTCACAAGCAGGGAGTAAGGGGTAAGGGACACAGAGAGCCCAAATCAGAAACACATAAACATGGATGAGAAGAGAAACATATTGACCAGCAATCACAAAGAACAAGTAGGGACTGATTGACCTTTAGAACACAAACAATTACTTCATAGTGTTAACAAGGGAATCATGCTTGAAATTAGAATAGTAGTAAGACAAAGGGACAGGGTATAGGAGTAATCATGCAGGGGTCTATTACACACAATTAGTCATGACTTAGTGTTAGTCAAATACATTAGGAGACATACTAGTTGAGGGACATAAATAGGAACTCAAGTAGACATGCTGATTACATTTGAACAAGAGAGGGCAGAACTTAAGCATGCTGAATAAAGCAGTAAACCAGACAGACAATTAAACACATGAGTCATTGAGTTAGTGCATAAAGAGATAGGTAAAGTGCGGAAAAGTAAAGCAAGTAGAGTTCCATAGTCTAGCCTCGGCTTTCAGCCGAATAGACAAACAGTAGCACATGTAGTACAAAAAGAAGAGTGAGTTTGAGTGTGTGTGTGTGTGTGTTCTGAACTATCTTCGTGTGTTGAGAGGTAAAACAAGAGTGTATATATAGCACTTTAGGAGTAGAACTAATAAGGTAAAGAGAATCAGAGTTCAATCAATTAAGGATCAATCAACCAATCACATAATCAAATTCTATAGAAAAGTCCGGAAAAGACCCTTTTAATTGGGGAATAGTCAATTAATAGCCATAACAGGGTTCAATTAAGGTAATAAATCAAAAACCATCCCATATAGGGAGTCAGTAAAATCCCCAAACTATTGATAACTAATTAAGGCAAGCATAACCAATCAAGGTCACAAATAAGAAAACAAGTAAAATCCCAGCACACACTGATTTTAACAGGACAGTCATTCGAAACAGTAAAAAAATCTTAGAGAATACTGATTTTTAACAAGAAAGATTGCTCAAAACCCTAATAGAAAATAATCACGCAAGGATCTCGAAGAATACTGATTTTTAATAGGGAAGATTGCTCAAACCCCAAATAGAATTAGTTGATACATTGGGTTGATAGAAAAAATAAACAAATAACGGAGAACAGGTGAAAGAAAATCAGTGCAACAAATAGAAACATCCAGAATTCACGCATATATAAGAGAATCATTCAAGATAGTGAAGAATACTTAGTTTAAACACCGAAAAGTTAGAAAAATCTTTGAAGAAAAGTCTAACATGAACCCTAATTTCAAAAAGAGTAAACGAAGTCGAAAAAATTAATCAAACCAAGAGATTTTAAAAGGAAAACACCCAATGATACTCGAATAACTACAGATCTATAAAGATCTAAGAAGATTCGAACAATAGTGAAACTAGGGTTTTCAGAAAATAGTAGAGATGAAGAAAAAATCGGTTAAAAACTCATGGATATACCTAGATCTAAGACAGATCTAAAGAAAAATGGAAAATTTCAAGAGTTAGGGCTTCAGAGAACCCAAAGAAGATGAGAGAACCTTAGAACATTACCGGTTTTAGCCAAAAAAGTTATGGATCTGACTCGAACAACCCTGGATGGCCGGAAAATGGCATGAAAGACCATGGAGAGGCTCTTGGAGGGTTTTGAATAAGATATGGACTAGATCTCTTCGAGATCCCTCCATGAAATCACAGAAACAAGCAACCAGGAGACGTAAGAGACAAGTATATGTCTCGAACAGCCATGGGAATCCATGGATCGAGTGCGGATCGAAGGGATTAGGGCTCGTTTTGGGTGGCGGCGGCTAGGGTTAGGACTAGGTCTCAGAGAGATGGAGAGGATTTGGATATTCTAGGGCGGCTGTTTTGTCACGCCTCAAAACTGAGGAGCGCAACCGGTGCTCAACCAAGTAAACCCGACTGAGCAAGCCTGCTAGATTTCATTCTACCCAAAGTCACCCTTGAACAAAGAGGAGATATACTCCATTATACAAACTCTGAAAAATATTTCATTAATAACTCTCACTTTGGTTCCATTAGCAGTTTCAACCATAATATCCAAAATATTACAAATCTATAGTTTCTTTAAAAATACTTGATTTCCAAATACCAACATTTCTACTTAAATCCCCAACATCAAACACCACCCACAATCTGTCTACGGAGCCTCTAAGTAAAACTGAAGATTAATATGGAAATGTCGGCGACAAGGCTCCGGCTATACCTCAAAATACAACATACATGATAAACAACGGTACAGGACCCCGAAATGAAGTGGGGCTCACCAAGTCAGCTGAAAGGGAGATGCATCACTAGCTGCGACCAACACTGCCTGCTATAGAAACACCTACAATCATAACACGAATGTAGCGCCCCCGGCAAAAGGGACGTCAGTACATTTGAATTGTACTGGTATGTATGAACAAACTTTACCCCAAGTAAAATCAATCAATACACAGATAGCAAACAGTAATAGAATCAACAATCCAACGCACATGAAAGGAACAACCAAAGCCAAACAAGTTCCACAATCTCTCCCTTTTCCCTTTCAACAATATTTCATCACATCAATGATTTCACAACTTTCATATATTCTCATTTCAATAGTGATATTATTCATTTTTCCATGCTTATTACATCGGCCACCCTTATCACCACAACCCACACCTTATTACTTCGTGTTGCGGCACGCAACCTGATCCCACCAGATAATCACATTTCACATGACAACAACAACAATTCACAAAGAATTTTCATAAACATCAATACCATTTCCATCAATCATCTCAATTCCTATCTTCATTTCACATATATCAATTCATAGGCACTTGGGACCACAATTATCACATCATACTTGGCACTAGGACACATTTCATAACTCAATCTCTTCTTTCCCACATTTCACATCATTTCCACATATTTCACATCAATATCAATTTCAAAAACAAGCCATTCAATTCAAGATGTCAAGTACACATGAGAGAAATCATGAACCATGTGCATATACAATATTTCAGAAATCATACACCTCAAGTTTATTAACAATGGAACTTTAAACACAATGGATTCTTCCAAAAAGGAGGGAATACACCAAACCACAATAAAAACACACATCAAAGGCATAAGCAAGCAATTACACCAATTGTTCTTGAATTACTCTTTTCCAATCATGACAATATACAATTTAAGTCACAACGATAATTCCCCGTGACAAGTCACGTATAATATTACCACAGTTATTTCAATTGCATTAATTACGATTTCTTTCCATCATTTGTTACACAACTCCTACCACATAAACACATTCACACACACGCACATACTTGGTTTGTTGCCATTTACTTACATCATTATATTGGGATACTTAACCAACAACGTTCAAGGCATATTAACCACAAGAATAGCACAAGTTCATATCAACAATTCATACATTTGGGCCCAAGGCACCTAAAATTGTCACCAAGCAGTAATTCATGTACAAGGTGTTGTCGTAATCGTTCAACTCATTTACGTCATTTCACAATACCCTCTTTCATTACTTACCACGTAGGGTTTTAGCCATTATACACATTTCCACATTTGGACACATTAACGTTCTTTAGTTCGTTAACACATACTCCCATATCGTCATCCTCAAACATTTACAAGCTTAGCACATGATAAGGTAGGTACATCAAATTACTTTTCACAATTACATATAACACGATGGTGTGGAAATCAATTGAGACAATCAATACACATATTTTCATACAAGGTACACATACCGTATGCTCGTCATAACAAGGGGATTCTACAAGAGTTAAAGTTGGCCATACATACCTCAAATTCGCCCTTACTGATACTACAATGATCCAATACACTTAAGAAACCTCAATCTATAATACAACATTTAATAGGGACAATATTAGTAATAAATTCCGTAACTTATGCCATTTAGGCATATCATCAAACACCTTGTAGGTATAGATCTTTACACCCCATAACTATAGTATTGGTTCACCCAACTATCACCATTAACCAACAATTCATTCCACCATCATTTCTAACCAATTTATAACTTCCAACAACATATGTGTGACAAACCATCTTCACCCAACCAACAAAATTCCACCAAATAATCACCTTCCAATCTCTACAATGACCATGTATTTATATTAGAAACTTATGGCTTCTAATCACCATACCAAGAGTCCCAATACTTAATTCACACTCATATACCCATAATAAATTCATACATGTAAGTTTAAGGGTGTAGGATTACCTTTTGGAAGAAATTTTGCAAACCCCTCCTTTGAGTTCTTAAAGGAATTTCTTGAAGATCTATGTATTTTATGAGTAGATTTCATCAATACTAGTGTAAGAATAATGGAATTTTACACCAATTTAATGAAGATTGCATACCTTGAAGATGGGAGGGGTTGGAGGTCTTGAGAGGGTGAAGAAAACCCCAAAATTCGAGCTTGAATGATCAAAAACTGAAGGAAATGTAATACCCCTTCGGTTTTTACACTGACCAGGGGTATTTTAGATAATTTGCATGTTCCACCGCGGCCCACTGCAGTTTACAGGCAGAAAAACCTTGGTTTCCCGCGGCCGTGCTCCTGGGCGTGCTGGTGACGCATGTCCGGTAAAATGATCATAACTTTCTGTATACACCTCCAAATGATGAACGGTTTGTTGGGTTGGAAACTAGACTCAAAGAGATTTAATTTAATAGGTTGTTCATTACATAACTACTTATATAACTGGATATATGATCGTCCAAAGTGAGGTCTTGTGCGCACTCATTTACAACTTTCATTTATTATGAAATTTTCCAACTTGGCTTAGACTTAGGCCTCTCCTTAGACCCCAATTCACTTCTAATATGACTTATATGCTTATTAACATATCCAATTGATATACATTATATCATGAATCCTCATTTTCACACAAAATAAAATAATTAGTCTATCTTGGCCCAACAAAATCTTAAATTACTAGAGAGGCCTTACATTCTCCCCCCTTAGGATCATTCGTCCTCGAATGAGGATCGAGGTTCATTCATTATCCAACCCTTATGTAAATTTAGCTTGTTAACATCATGAAATATATCAATAGGCCCAAATTTTGCTAACTCCATAAATTTTCGAAAATTTCGCCAGAGTTCCCTTTGTAATTAGGCCTATCTACCTGTCAGAGAGCCACCGAAACATATTTCCAAGTACCATTACACAGTTTCTGTTATCCCTACAACTGGTGTACAATTAATTACCTCAACAACCTGTACATATTCATACACTTTAAACAACTTACACGTAGCTCATTCTCTTTACACCGCAAATTGCACATGGTTCAACCAATGTCATTTACTTGCACACAACTGGGTCACTTCAATAAGGCCCATACAATTTAATCACTTTAACATGCCAGAAATGCTTCAATTAATCATTTACTTACAACATAAGTTTCACAAAATTTTCATTTACCACAAGGGTTGCACATTACATAAATAGCAACAACATTTGCAATTTGGCCCACATTGGGAAGTTACAACAATAAGGCAATTTGGGGAAAATGGGGTGCTTTGCACAAATCTGAACACTACCTCAAATTGCTTAAAGACAACCGTTTGCACGATCACTACTAGATTTGTTCGAACAGATGGGGATATTTCTCTTTTATTTCTTTTTCCGCTTCCCACGTGGCTTCCTCGACTTGTTGACTTCGCCACAATACTTTAACTGAAGCCATTTCCTTGTTCCTCAATTTTTTTCGGGCTTGCCTATCAAGGATGGGAAATGGGATTTCTTCATATAACATCTCTTCACTAACATTGATAGTTTCAACCGGCACAATAGCGGATGGATTTCCTACTACTTTATTTGACATAGACACATGTAATACTGGGTGTACTAATGACATCTCGGATGGTAACTCGAGCTTGTATACCACCTGACCGATCCCCTGAATGGTTCTATATGGCCCTGCATACCTCGGACTCAATTTCCCTTTCTTTCCAAACTGCATAACCCCTTTTATGGGGGAAACATTTAGGAATACCCAATTATCTTCTTTGAACTCTTAATCTCTGTGACAAACATCTGAATAAGACTTCTGACGGCTCTGCGCAGTTTTTAACCGCTCTTTAATGACATTAACCTTCTCCATAACCTAATGCACAAGGTCTGGCCCTATCAATTAAGCTTCTCCAACCTCAAACCACCCAATGGGAGATCTACATCTCCTACCATATAATGCTCAAAATAGTGCCATCTGAATACTAGCATGAAAGTTGTTGTTATAAGCAGCCGCTATGAGGGTAAATGATCATCCCATCTACCTTTGAAATAAAAAACACAAGCATGCAACATATCCTCAAGTGTCTGAATGGTCTGCTCTGCCTGCCCATCAGTTTGTGGATGAAGGGCTGTACTAAGATTTACTTGAGTACCCAAACCTTGCTGAAATTTCTTCCAAAAGTTTGTCGTGAATTGAGCCCCTCGATCAGAAATGATTTAGGCTAGAGTGCCATGCAACCTGTCTATTTCTTTGATATACAGTTGAGCATACTACTCCACCACAAGCGACAATTTAGCCCTAGTTTGCACAATTTCCCTACCTTCACTGGACTTTACAAGACAAACTTTCAAACTAGCCACTGGTGAACCTCCATGGCAAACTACCTTTGACATATCTCCAAGTGAGAAAAACTACCCATAGATTTCCGGCTAAGAGCATCCTCCACAACATTGGCCTTTTCCGGGTGATAGAGAATCTCAATATCATAGTCCTTGAGTAACCCGAGCCATCTTCTCTGCCTCAGATTCAACTCCTTTTTTTGTTTGAAATATATTGAAGGCTCTTGTGGTCCCTAAATACATCAACGTGGACCCCATAAACATAATGTCGCCAAATGTTTATACAAAAACTACCGCCGCAAGTTCTAAGTCATGTGCTGTATAGTTCTTTCCATGATTCTTGAGTTACCTAGAGGCATAAACTATCACCATAACATTTTGCATTATTAGTGGAACATCTTTATCACATTTCTCTTACATAAGACCTCCCACGAATCGAGTTCTACAATAATTTCCCTGATATGGTTACAATCTCTTGTGAATACTTGCAACTAACTCTTTCAAATTCTCAACAAAAGATATTACTGAATGAGTTTTCTTATAGAACCTTCTATTTCAAAGGAATAACATCTTCTAGCCTGCACACACACCTTAATATCATCAACATGCATGACATTGCATCAAATCTAATGTAACATTGTGATCAGACCTTTCCTGGTCAACCTCTTTCCTCCTTGTGTGCCTTATATGATTTAAGAAACCACTCCACTTTCCCTTGTGAACATTCTCATGATCTCTCTTTACTGTTCAATACTTCCCAAAACACATATCAACACCCTTCATACATATTCAATTCAGAAAGCGCCACTGGCCCAAACAATATGCTGGTACCATCTTTTCTTTCTAACTGAAATATTCATTCCCATTCTAAAATCTCGCAACCTTCCACATTTGGCCTATAGTACTTCCTTAGGTTCCATTGTTCCTAACCCTCTAACAAGTATAAAATCCCTTTACAAACATACTCTTAATTTTTAGGATCGTTGACCTATCATTCACATTGCCATGTATAAAGAATTTACCTTTCTTAACCTTCCATATTTTTTTGGGGGTACCAGTGGTCTATCATTACCATATCCTTTCAGATGATCACGTTATCCATTATCACCTTTCTAGACTACGCATGTCTTCAACAAAATATTCAAACATCATAGTTACATGGTCTTAATCTTGTTTCATTATATTTAAGTGGCCATACTATGGCCCTTCCTCCCCCACTTAGGGCGAATGCCCCGGATTTTGACACAAGTCTTGAATTTAGCGACTTCATGGACATATGTTTCATATCTCTATCCCTCACATATATGTTCGACTATTAGGGAGATTGAAGTCAGCATTGTATTAACCTCATAAGTTCTCTACTCTTATTCAACCACACGAACTTGGGATTTCAATTCCTCATGTCAATATCCTTTAGGAGTGTAACACAACTTCATACACTTATGGGATTCTTATAACATTCATAGCATAAGGATCTTCTCATTATGGGTTCAATTGACTCTCATTTCATGACTTCTTGTCTCCCGTGAGAGACCTACATGTTTGCCATTACTCTCCTGGTCATGCCTTACATATATCACATGCTTATATAACAAATTTTTCTTTTACACCTTAGGATCATATACATGCTTGCCACACTATCAACAGGTGCCATATAAGCTCGCGTCTCATTTATCAAGTCAATGTCTCTTTGGAGGTGGGTGATCAATTTAAACACTTTTCTCATATAAAGTATGCTTCAGGTACTATGTACGTATCTCATATAGCCGTACAATTTGTTCGACATGATACACGTTCCATCTCATTAATACTCAGGTCTTTCCCATTGGTCATTCCATATGATAACATTACTTGAAATAGACGAAAGAGCGTTTAAACTTATCTTGAATCTCAACGCACGAGTTAGAAGACAATCTTATAGTCAAGCTTTATCGCAAGATCTGAAGTGTTGAAGAAGGGTAACATTACTAAATGTCCATGTAGCCTTCAAATTATAGATGTGGTCGACAACATACCGATAATAAGGACTCTACTAGACACGGCTCCGAGACATCCTAGGACACTTTAAAACCTTAGGCTCTGATACCAAGTTTGTCACGTCCCAAAATTGAAGAGCGCGACCGGCGCTCAACCGAGTAAACCCGACTGAGCAAGCCTGCTAGATTTCATTCTACCCAAAGTCACCCTTGAACAAAGAGGAGATATACTCCATTATACAAACTCTGAAAAATATTTCATTAATAACTTTCACTTTAGTTCCATTAGCAGTTTCAACCATAATATCCAAAATATTACAAATCTATAGTTTCTTTAAAAATACTTGATTTCCAAATACCAACATTTCTACTTAAATCCCCAACATCAAACACCACCCACAATCTGTCTACGGAGCCTCTAAGTAAAACTGAAGATTAATATGGAAATGCCGGCGACAAGGCTCCGGCTATACCTCAAAATACAACATACATGATAAACAACGATACAGGACTCCGAAATGAAGTGGGGCTTACCAAGTCAGCTGAAAGGGAGATGTGTCACTAGCTGTGACCAACACTGCCTGCTATAGAAACACCTACAATCATAATACAAATGTAGCGCCCTCGACAAAAGGGACGTCAGTACATTTGAATTGTATTGGTATGTATGAACAAACCTTACCCCAAGTAAAATCAATCAATACACAGATAACAAACAGTAATAGAATCAACAATCCAACGCACATGAAAGGAACAACCAAAGCCAAACAAGTTCCACAATCTCTCCTTTTTCCCTTTCAACAATATTTCATCACATCAACGATTTCACAACTTTCACATATTCTCATTTCAATAGTGATTTTGATCACTTTTCCATCCTTATTACCTCGGCCACCCTTATCACCACAACCCACACTTCATAACTCAATCTTTTCTTTCCCACATTTCACATCATTTCCACATATTTCACATCAATATCAATTTCAAAAACAAGCCATTCAATTCAAGATGTCAAGTACACATGAGAGAAATCATGAACCATGTGCATATACAATATTTCAGAAATCATATACCTCAAGTTTATTAACAATGGAACTTTAAACACAACGGATTCTTCCAAAAAGGAGGGGATACACCAAACCACAATAAAAACACACATCAAAGGCATAAGCAAGCAATTACACCAATTGTTCTTGAATTACTCTTTTCCAATCATGACAATATACAATTTAAGTCACAACGATAATTGCCCGCGACAAGTCACGTATAATATTACCACAGTTGTTTCAATTGCATTAATTACGATTTCTTTCCATCATTTGTTACACAACTCTTACCACATAAACACATTCACACACACACACACACTTGGTTTGTTGCCATTTACTTACACCATTATATTGGGAGACTTAACCAATAACATTCAAGGCATATTAATCACAAGAATAACACAAGTTCATATCAACAATTCATACATTTGGGCCCAAGACACCATACCTGTCACCAAGCAGTAATTCATGTACAAGGTGTTGTCGTAATCATTCAACTCATTTACGTCATTTCACAATACCCTCTTTCATTACTTACCAAGCAGGGTTTTAGCCATTATACACATTCCCACATTTGGACACATTAACGTTCTTTAGTTCGTGAACACATACTCCCATATCATAATCCTCAAACATTTATAAGCTTAACACATGATAAGGTAGGCACATCAAATCACTTTTCACAATCACATATAACACAATGGTGTGGAAATCAACTGAGACAATCAATACACATATTTTCATACAAAGTACACATACCGTATGTAAGCACGTGATTTTTTCCCTATATGAGAATTACTCCCAAAAAATTCAAAAATAAAATGATTTTTCTTTGGTGTGCAATTTTGTGATATTTTGTGATATTTGGAAGAATTATTTGTATTTGTCTGTGCGTGTTTATTCGCTAAATTAATAAAAAATACAAAAATAAGTCGCATTTTTGCATGTATGATTTAATTCTACAATTGTTAGTAATTAAAATTGTTTTACAAAAATTAAAAATTACAAAAATAGGCATCGTTTGCATTTTTAGCATTTAATGTCCAAATATACAATTTTATGCTTAATTAATACTTAATTGTGCGTTAATTGTTATTGGGAGTTAATTTGCGCCTTTATAACTTAATTTAGTTCTTAATAATAGTTTAAGTATTTTTATAATTTAGTTTTAGAAAAATAAAAGAAGAAAAGAGAGCGAAAATATAAAGAAAGTCGGAATTGGGCCTCTTCTTCAATTTCAAGCTATAGGCCCAAAAAATGGCTCAATCTTCCCTACGACCCAGTCCATTTCGAACTGGGTCGACCCAGTCCATTAACCCAACACCCCTTCTTCATTTTTGTCCAACACAAAACAAAACCAAAAAAATAAAAAAATAAAAATAAAAAGTGAATTATCACTATTAATAGTTTTATTTTTTGTTTTTTTTATATATATAAAAACAAATCCGAAAATATTTTATTTTATTTATTATTTTTATTTTAAAAATATATATATATATATATATATATATATATATATAGTAATTTCGGAAATGATTTTAAAAAAATAAAAAATAAAAAATAAAAAAAAGTAAAAGAATGTAGAAAATTTAAAAAAAAAAGTAAAAAGTTTTAAAAAATTTAAAAGTAAAAGAAGGTTGGAATTAAAAAATAAATATAAAGATATCTGAAAATTTAAAAAATTTAAAGTAATTGAAAGTAGCATTTTTAAAAGAAAAAGAAAAGATAGTGGTTTATTTTTTAAAGAAAAGTTAAATAAAGTGAGATTCTCTTTTAAAAAAATAAAAAGTGGGATTTTAAATAAGATAAAGTAATTAAAGTTGGAATTTTAAAAATAAAAGTAAATAAAGGTGGGATTTCTTTTTCTAAAAAAATAAAAGCAATTTGTAAGTGGGATTTCTTTTAATTAAAAAAATAATAAAATAATAAAAAACAAATCTGAAAATTTCGAAAATTTTGCTATAAATAGAAGAGAAAATTTAGGAAGAAGGGGGAAAAAAAGAGAGGAAAAACTAGATAGAGAGAAGAAAAAAAGAGGGGGCGGAGTGAGAAGTATACACCCGATATACATTCTGGATACACTGAATATACAGGGGCAGAATTCATTTTGGAGAGTTTTGAAGTTGAAAAAGAATAGTTACTGCTTCATTGCCTCGCTTAAGATCTGAAATAGTCAGAACCTTCCTACCTTTTACTTCTTCACTATACTTGGAGTCGTTTATAGTCTCCTGGGTTTTCTGCTATTCCTACTGTACTGGTTTGCGATGTTGCTGAATCTGCTGTTGCTGTGTTATTACTGCTGCTGACTTCTCCTTCTTTTGTTCTTGTACTGCTGTTTCCAGGTACACATTTGTACAATCTCGGCTTGAAGCAAAAAATGAAATATTAATCAGGCTTTGTTCCTGTTGAATTCCTCCTGTTTAGATTTGTGGTTGAATATAATTTTTCTTTCTTCGTATAAAGATGTAGTTGAATGATTAATGAATAATGAGGTTGCATATGTATACTTTCTTCATCTAATAATGTTAGTTTAAATTACGGAGAATAATTAATCTGTTTTGATATTATGGTCAATCTCATGTTCTAGTATTATTGAATAACAGAATATAAAATGAAAGCAGTTTTTCTTTGTACAAACTCGATCGCAATTTTCCATTCGCATTAGCCGTAAACTAATAACTAATAAGTTACGTTTTTCAGCATGTAAATAATTAAGAGATTTTCTTTTATTTTAGAGACGAACTTAATAGAAAATATAGTCATTGTAGGTTTATCCTTTAAAAATAAAAATGAGACGAGCCTCGCCAAATAAAACGTATAGATTGCGGGGCCCTCACAAAATGTATGGTTTAATTAGAATTCGGAAGGACCGTTTAGCGAATTTCACGGTCTTCCCCAAAATAATAACGCGATAGTCTCTTTAGGCGCGTGTTTAATATTTTACTTTCTTAAGCCTGGGTGTGCATTTCATGCGACCCGAATCCAAATCCCAAAACATCAAATAAAACGTGTTCCGGATTGTGGGTGCATTTCATGTAACGCAGTCCAAAGACGTGTTTTAAGCGATGTTCATATTTCTTTTAAAAACAATAATAATAAAGCGGTTAAAAGATAAAATTTGCACATAAGTTCATATTTGTATAAAATCAGATAATCAAGCCGAATATAACAGTTGAGCGACCGTGCTAGAACCACGGAACTCGGGAATGCCTAACACCTTCTCCCGGGTTAACAGAATTCCTTATCCGGATTTCTGGTACGCAGACTGTAATATGGAGTCATTCTTTTCCTCGATTCGGGATTAAAATTGGTGACTTGGGACACCCTAAATCTCCCAAGTGGCGACTCTGAAATAAATAAACCAATCCCGTCTCGATTGTCCTTTAATTGGAAAAACTCCCACGCACCCTCGCGGGTGCGGAAAAAGGAGGTGTGACAGCTCTGGCGACTCCGCTGGGGATAAACACCCAGAACCACTGGTTCAGGGTTCAAGAATTCGAGCTTAAAATAATTGTTATAGTTGGTTTTATTTATTATCTGATTTTTTTACATGATATATGCCCAATGTGCTAAATGACACTTTTACCGCTTTAATATTATTTGAATTATGAATATATACAACTGCTACGAAACCCCCTTCTTTCTGAGTCTTCTAAATTTATGGTGCACACGTGCGCGTGGCCCACCTTTCTGTTAAAGTCATACCAAATAAGACGAAGTTGGGACAAGTAACTAGGCCGGGTAGACTTTCGTGCTCCCGGTACGTTGCCCCCGCTTCGGCTCAAACTGTCCGTTTGGGTAAGCCAGGGCTAGATCAATATGCCTCAGGTTTTTTCACTTAGAATAACTCAGCTTCATGCCGGATCCCTAGTAGGAGCGATTGTTTGCATCACGTGCATTTGACTTTGGAGACTCAACACAGGGGTTGGGTCTGTCTAGGACAGGTGTACCAAAAAAAAAAACCATCCTGATGCATCTTACTTGCTGCTACTTGCGCATTTATTTGATCCGGATTTGTGTGTTGACTGACTTTTGAATATCATGAATAATATTTTAAAATTGAAAAAAAGAAATAGCGGTTAGGGAATTGACTGTTTATTTTTGAAAAAAAAAACCAATGCCCAAATACTGTCAAAACTCTGCCGAAATTTTGAGAAAATGAAAAAAAATGTCTTATTAGTTTGTTTTATTAAAACCAAAGAAAAAATAGAAAGAAAAAAAATCGTTGTTTTGTTTTATTTTTCAAAAAAATAAAAATAAATATATATATATATATATATATATATATATATATATATATATATATATATATATGTATATAAAGGAAAATAGTTTGTCTTCCCCTGAAAATGACAATGAAAAAGAGTCTTACTTTTAAAATAGTTTTTTTTATTCGTTTCTGAAAAATTCAAAATAATAAAATAAAAAGAGTCGCGTTGAAAGTGGTTTTATTATTTGTTGCAAATATATATATATATATATATATATATATATACAAATATATATATAAATCCAAAAAGTTTTTCTTTATTTCCAAAAATGTATATATATCTTTATTTGTTGCAAAAATATTTGTCCTGCCGAAAAGTCTAGAAAAGTTTTTTTAGACTCCCAATTTTCAAAACAAAAAATCCAAAAATATTTTCCATTATTGACTTCTTTAAGAAAGTCTTTTTAATTATTAAAAATATATATATATATATATATATATAATAAAATAAAACAAATTCGAAAATATTTTCCTTCTTCTTTAAAAATTGAAAAGAAAATTCAAAATTCAAAAAAAAAATATTTTTTTTTAGAAATCATTTCATTTATTAAAGGTAAAATTCCAAAAAAATATTTTCTTTCTTCTTAGAATAAGAAAGAACAAAAAAAAAATTCCTTTTACTTTTGAAATTCTCAAAGTTTAAATCAAAAAGAAAAGGAATTCTTAGAAGTCTTTCTTTCAAAAAGAAAATCAATCAAAAATTCAAAAAAAATATATATATATACTTCATTTCTTCTTTCAAAGCAGTTCTTTTACAAATTCAAAATAATAATAATTTAAAATTAGTTTACTTACTTTATTCATGACCTGTCCGAACTACGCAAGGTCTGATTCATGCGGGGTCATGATACGTAGGCAATCTCCATAAGATTCGACCACCACAATAAAATATATATAATAAAATAAAATAAAATAAAATATAAGTGAATAAAATTTTCAAGAAAACTGGGACGACACAAGCAGTCGAGCAAATGCATAATAGAAAGGGGATATTTGTCTAGGAGCATTGCATCTCAACGTGTAATTATATATGTGTTAAATTCTCAAAACTAACAAGTTTGTTCATTTCCAGAATTCAAGCAGTTAGTTTCTCTAAAGAGTATACTGGCATATTATCATTATCACACGAGATCAAAAGGACGAATACCCGAAAGTATGTCTATCCCAGATGTTGACACAGGTATTGAGCTAGAGGAGATGGATGTCGGGAAAATGAAAGAAGAGATGTTTAAACTCAAACAACAAATGGCTGAAATGTACCAGGCTTGGTCTACAGGGCAGTTACCCCTATCTTACCCAACTAACCCTGCTCCATCAATGACCCAAACTCAGGATAATATTACCACTGAATTATCCCCAAATTTCCCCATTTACCAACACTACCGAGGAACCACCTCTCAAACACCGCAGTCTCCACCTCCAAAACTAGTTTCATACTTTCCTCCACCTGTGACTCCTGTTTTCGTAGCACCTCCCCCGGCTACATTCCACAAATCTCCTAGTGAGCCTACATTCCAGGCCCAGGACAACCAATATTACCCCCCGGAGCCCACCCTCAAAGCCTCCGAAATCCATTCAACTGCTCCTCGTTTTGATATCCCAACCGAAATTGACAAGCCAGCCAAAAATGCTGAACAAGAAGAAATGTTCAGAAAGGTCAAAAGTCTAGAACAATCATTCCGAGACATGCGGGGATTAGGCGGGCAAGTCAGTGTAGCTTACAAGGATTTGTGCTTGTTCCCAAATGTACAATTACCAGTTGGTTTCAAGATGCCTAAATTTGACCTATACGATGGGCACGGCGACCCAGTAGCCCACTTAAGGGGTTTCTGTAGCAAGATGCGAGGAGCTGGGGGAAAGGATGAATTATTGATGGCTTACTTCAGTCAAAGTCTAAGCGGATCAGCTTTGGAGTGGTATACACGCCAGGACCATGGGAGATGGTACACCTGGGATGACCTGGCACAGGCATTCACATACCATTTCCAATACAATCTGGAAATCATCCCAGATAGATTATCTTTGACAAAATTTGAGAAGAAACATAATGAAAGTTTCAGAGAGTATGGTTTTCGGTGGAGAGAACAGGCAGCAAGAGTGGATCCTCCTATGAAGGAGAGTGAAATGGTAGACTACTTCCTCCAAGCCTTGGAACCAACTTACTATGCCCATTTGGTTTCAGCGGTAGGGAAATCATTCAACGAGGTAGTGAAGATGGGAGGTATGGTGGAAGAAGGCCTCAAGACAAATAAAATTATGAGCTATTCAGCAATTAAGGCAGCTACTCAAGCTATTCAAGGCAGGGTAGGAGAAATCGGAAGAAAGAAGAGAGAGGAAGCAGCGGTAGTTGGTTTAGGAATTTGGTCGGGACCCAGAAGTTCACCGCCTTACTATAATCAACAACGACCTCGCCAATCAACTTACCACCACAATTCATCCCAACACTACTATCACCTTACAGAGCCTCATTCTTCCATTAACCAAGCCCAAACATATACTCAGCCTCCGGTTCGCTCGCAATGGCGCGCACCGGCTCCCCAGAACACACATACACCACTGCAAAACACCTATTCACCACCAAGAGCCTACAAGAACCCTCCAGGGGTAGGTTTCCGGGGAAATCAGGCTTTCAGAAATGAAAAAATACAAAGAACATTCACTGAGTTAGGGGAAACCTATACTGCCGTGTTCCACAAATTAAGGCAGTTAGGCTTGTTGAGTCCTGTTGAGCCCAGATTGCCAAATCCCTTTCCCAAAAATATGGACCACTCGGTAAGCTGTGAGTATTGTTTGGGGGCTCCCGGTCATGATACCGAGAAATGTTGGAAGTTGAAACATGCAGTACAAAATCTTATTGACACCAACAAGATTGAGGTTCAGACACCAGAGGCACCCAACATCAATCAGAACCCGTTGCCGGCACACCTTGAAACCCACATGATTGAGCTAATGCACGAAGGAGGGAAGCTAAAGAAACCCTCACAAACAGTGATGATGATCCGTGTCGGTTCAAAAGAAATGTTAACCAGTGGGAAAACGGTGGTATAGTTGGAAAAGGTGGATGACAAGCCAGTTATGGTGGTGGGAAAAGGGTCCAATGAGGCAGCTGTACAGTTTGTGGGGTTGAAAGCAAAAATCCACAATTGAATGGCTACTCCTCTTCCTATACGAAGGGAGTCTTGGTAGTGGGCTCTGATTTTCTTTTTTGTTGTCTGGATTATTCAGGGTTGTAATCCAAATCTTTCTTGTGCTCGCCAAAGTGTGAAACCTTGCTATCCCGTATTTTAATATAGTAAAAGTTTTTTTTCCTCATTCCTTATATTGTTTTAATTTTTCTTCTTATTTTTCTCTTCTGAACAGTTCTCTTTCTACTGGTTCTAATGACATGGCATGCACGACGGATCTTCAGCCTAGTCTAAAAAAAATCAATCTGATTTCGAACTTATAGTACAAGATTGTGATGATAAGTCGGAATACGATAAGGATGAAGCCTTCGAAGAAATTAACAAAGAGTTGAGCCAATTTTTTTTTAAAAAAAAAAAAAAAAGAGGCCCAATTCAAATGACACGAAAGTTGTCAATCTAGGGGATGCGGATGACATCAGGGAAGCTAAGATAAGCATCCACATGGAACCAAACATCAGGGAAGAACTAATCAAAGCACTTACTGAATTCAAAACATTTTGCATGGTCATACGACGACATGCCGGGCTTAAGCACCAATCTAGTGGTTCAAAAATTGCCCACTGACCCGGCATTACCCCCCGTCCAGCAAAATTCAGGAAGATCAAAACCAACGTGAGTGGGAAGATTAAGGAAGAAGTGACCAAACAGCTGAATACTAAGGTTATTCGGGCCGCTCGATATCCTGATTGGTGGGCTAATGTGGTGCCAAAAAAAAAAAAAAAAAAAAAGGAAAATCCGAGGTATGTGTTGATCATCGCAATCTAAACAGAGCAAGCCCGACGCTTTATGATCCACAGATATCGAAGGGAAATGCGTCGACATGGCTATCAATTCTGACGCAGTTAAGAGATATTATGATTTCTGGTAATTGTAATTGTTGTTTGTTTGTACTTAGCATTTATCAGAGAATGAAATGACGGAGGCAATTCTTTCTTCTATCCAAACACTTTGACCTTTGCTTCCCCTTTTGAGCCTTATTTACTCTTTCATACCCCTCTTTTGGAATCTGTAATGAAAACGAAAAAAGTAATGATAATAAGAACAAAAGAAAAGTCAAGAAAAAAAACAAAGGAATGGGAACTACGTTTGACCTGATTCCTCAAAGAAGGATACGTAGGCGCTTCACGGCTCGGTCATAGTGTAGCATAGTGTGCATAAGGTAACATATTGTGACAAAATAAAAATCCCCAAGCAAGAAAAACTGGGGCAGAAGTTGGCGCTTGTAATTTTGGCAAGAAAGTTTGATTCCAAGAGTTGTACTATTTTACCCCTAAAAATTATTTTTGAACTTTTGATACCCCCTTCTCCTTTCAGCCATACACAAAAATCCCTATTGATGTCCAAAAAAGACCTCCCGATCAGTATCTGAGAAGTGCTAAGTCAATGCAAATGGAAGTCGGGAATAACACTCTGATCCCCAGCAAAGAAGAAGATCATAAGCTGGAACTGAATTGATAGCCGAAAGAATCCCCAACAGAGAGAGTCATATCGGCAACACTCCAATTCCCAGCTGAAAAATAAAATAAAATGAGAGAGTCTTATCGGTGAAAACCTTCACAGGCACCATAAGGCGACGGGAGTTGAGAGAAATGAGAGAGTCTTATTAGTGAAAACCCCTCGAAGGGCACTATGAGGCGACAAAACAAGATTGGCGGGAAGGATCCGCAAAGAGTTGAGTGCCTGTTTATCCCCAGCAACATGAGGCCGTCTGGAAGGTTGATTGATACAAATAGACTGGGTTGATTAATCCGGAATGCGCGACATGATCGTTGGAATCGGTTATATCATTCAGATAAGTTCTTTTCTTTCCTTTTCCCTAGCATTTGTTCAGAAAGACTTCTTCTTTTTTCTATTTTTTGAAATCATCACTTTTTCATTTCTTGGTTTAAAAGACTTACCTTCCCAGCAGTTTGTTTTTGAAAAGGATTTTCAGAGCTTACTACCAGTTGCCAAAATGATGCAAAGCAAAATGCGAATAGGACACGCCAAAGATAAGGCGATAAAGAGAAAAGAAGTTGGTCGCAAGACCAAATGATGAAAGGGGCCTAGATCCCAATAAGACCAAATTTCCAGGGGAAGTTGGAGAAAAACAGGAAAACAACAGTTGAGAAAATTGTGGACCTAATTCCAAGAGGGCCCCCGGCAGATCATCGAGATGTAGGAGCATCCCCGACAGATTTTCGACCAAGTTCCAAGAGGGTCGGACAACATAGAGTGGGGAAGGGAGAAAGGGAAAAAACCATCCCAGTAGGAGTATCATAACCAACCACCGGGTTTTTAAACTAACAAATTTTGTTTGGTTTGAAACAGGTAAATGGAATGGCAGTGAAGACCATAAGGGAAAATGCAAACTGGGGCAGAAAATTTTCTTTTCAGTTAGAAAATTTTCTGGAAATCAGGTACCCATTTGGGGAAGAATAAAGATAGCACCAAGGAAGTGGTCTTTGAACCAGGGTTTCCCCCAACATAATAAGCTTCCAATGGAGGAAGTTGATCCCCAGCAGACACAACAAAGAGATGACATTTGTGCTCAGAAAAGCAAAGAGCCATTATCCTTCCCAGCAGCTTCCAAAAGAATGAAGCATCGATTTGAAGGGATAAAATTCCCCAGCAGCGTTATCCTCAACAACGTTATCCCAAGAAGATAACACTTTTATCCCCAGTAGTGTTGAAAAAAAAACCAAAAACAAATTTGAAGGAGGGGAAGAAAGGAGACTCCCACAGTGGTACTATCCCCAGCATGCAAGAACAAAGCAGAGCGGAGGATAAAAAAAATTTGAAGAAGAAATCAGACGTCCACCTGGAGAATGAGGATGAAAAATTAAAGAAGAAATCAGGCGTCCACCTGGAGAATGAGGATGAAGAATCAAAGAAGCAATCAGGCGCCCACCTGGAGAACAAGGGAAAACAGTTGAATTATCAGAAGTCAGGCGTCCACCTGGAGAATGAGGATGAAAAATTGAAGAAGAAATCAGGCGCCCACCTGGAGAACAAGGGAAAACAGTTGAATTATCAGAAGTCAGGCGTCCACCTGGAGAACCAGGAAGGACAGTTGAAATAGCAATCAGGCATCCACCTGGAGAACAAGGAAGAAGAGTTGAAATATCAGAAGTCAGGCGTCCACCTGGGGAACAAGGAAAAGCACCAAAACTGGGGCAGAAAATTTTCTGCCATTGTAGAAAATTTTCTCGGAGGAACGAGGAAATTAATTCAAGTTTTAAGAGATAGCAAGACAATACGATTCGAAGAAAAACAGTCGGAGGTAAGACAATTCCAAGATTTTGAAAATGGGATCATCCGCCCTCGAATAGGATATTTTGGGTTCATCCGCCCTCGAATAGGATATTTTGGGTTCATCCGCCCTCGAATAGGATATTTTGGGTTCATCCGCCCTCGAATAGGATATTTTGGGTTCATCCGCCCTCGAATAGGATATTTTGGGTTCATCCGCCCTCGAATAGGATATTTGGGGTTCATCCGCCCTCGAATAGGATATTTTGGGTTCATCCGCCCTCGAATAGGATATTTTGGGTTCATCCGCCCTCGAATAGGATATTTTGGGTTCATCCGCCCTCGAATAGGATATTTGGGTTCATCCGCCCTCGAATAGGATATTTGGGTTCATCCGCCCTCGAATAGGATATTTGGGTTCATCCGCCCTCGAATAGGATATTTTGGGTTCATCCGCCCTCGAACAGGATATTTTGGGTTCATCAGCCCTCCAACAGGATATTTTGGGTTCATCCGCCCTCGAACAGGATATTTGGGTTCATCCGCCCTCGAATAGGATATTTTGGGTTCATCCGCCCTCGAATAGGATATATGAGTTCATCCACCCTCGAATAGGATATTTTGGGTTCATCCACCCTCGAATAGGATATTTTGGGTTCATCCGCCCTCGAATAGGATATTTTGGGTTCATCCGCCCTCGAATAGGATATTTTGGGTTCATCCGCCCTCGAATAGGATATTTGGGTTCATCCGCCCTCGAATAGGATATTTTGGGTTCATCCGCCCTCGAATAGGATATTTCGGGTTCATCCGCCCTCGAATAGGATTTTATTTTTTAAAGTTGTTGAAATCAGGAGCCCCCTCTGAAGAACAGAATGGCGATGTATTGGTTGAAGAGAGGAATGACATTCATTTTTAAAGTTGTTGTTGAAGTTGGGAGCCCGCCCATAGAACAGAGGCATACATTTCAGTCTTTAATTTTCAAGCATTGAACTTGGGAGCCCGCCCAGATAACAGAGGCATACATTTCAAGTCTTTAATTTTCAAGTATTAAAATTGGGAGCCCGCCCAGATAACAGAGGCATACATTTCAAAATCAAGTCAGAGGACAATAAAACAGAGGGTTACAATAGGAATCCCCAGCAGGAAACAATAAAATTCCCCGGCACCGGGAAACAGAAGGTTGCAACAAGAGGTCACAGTACAAACTCAAGTACATGTGTCAAAAGAAGTAAAGCACCGAAAGAAATGCAAGCAGACAAGGAAGCAAGGCAACAAAAACAAATTGTACTCTAGCCTAGCTTCTTGTTTTTTTAAGCACGGTGTAACAAGGAGATCGGTAAGCAGTAGTAATAGCATGCAACAACAGTAACATTGCAGTCCAACGGTAGTCCCAGCTACCAAAATTTCTCGAACTACATTGACCTGATTCCTGTTTAGCCCAGGATATGTAGGAAACCTTTGAAGCAAAGGTTCGGTCAAATCTTTTTCAAAAAAATGCTTCAACGGAGTACTCGGATGGGCAAAAATCGCTCGCTTTATCTTTGCACGAAAACCCTTCGTGTCTCCGGGCAAAGAGGGGCAGCTGTAAGCACGTGATTTTTTCCCTATATGAGAATTACTCCCAAAAAATTCAAAAATAAAATGATTTTTCTTTGGTGTGCAATTTTGTGATATTTTGTGATATTTGGAAGAATTATTTGTATTTGTCTGTGCGTGTTTATTCGCTAAATTAATAAAAAATACAAAAATAAGTCGCATTTTTGCATGTATGATTTAATTCTACAATTGTTAGTAATTAAAATTGTTTTACAAAAATTAAAAATTACAAAAATAGGCATCGTTTGCATTTTTAGCATTTAATGTCCAAATATACAATTTTATGCTTAATTAATACTTAATTGTGCGTTAATTGTTATTGGGAGTTAATTTGCGCCTTTATAACTTAATTTAGTTCTTAATAATAGTTTAAGTATTTTTATAATTTAGTTTTAGAAAAATAAAAGAAGAAAAGAGAGCGAAAATATAAAGAAAGTCGGAATTGGGCCTCTTCTTCAATTTCAAGCTATAGGCCCAAAAAATGGCTCAATCTTCCCTACGACCCAGTCCATTTCGAACTGGGTCGACCCAGTCCATTAACCCAACACCCCTTCTTCATTTTTGTCCAACACAAAACAAAACCAAAAAAATAAAAAAATAAAAATAAAAAGTGAATTATCACTATTAATAGTTTTATTTTTTGTTTTTTTTATATATATAAAAAAAAATCCGAAAATATTTTATTTTATTTATTATTTTTATTTTAAAAATATATATATATATATATATATATATATATATATATATATATATATATATATATAGTAATTTCGGAAATGATTTTAAAAAAATAAAAAATAAAAAATAAAAAAAAGTAAAAGAATGTAGAAAATTTAAAAAAAAAAGTAAAAAGTTTTAAAAAATTTAAAAGTAAAAGAAGGTTGGAATTAAAAAATAAATATAAAGATATCTGAAAATTTAAAAAATTTAAAGTAATTGAAAGTAGCATTTTTAAAAGAAAAAGAAAAGATAGTGGTTTATTTTTTAAAGAAAAGTTAAATAAAGTGAGATTCTCTTTTAAAAAAATAAAAAGTGGGATTTTAAATAAGATAAAGTAATTAAAGTTGGAATTTTAAAAATAAAAGTAAATAAAGGTGGGATTTCTTTTTCTAAAAAAATAAAAGCAATTTGTAAGTGGGATTTCTTTTAATTAAAAAAATAATAAAATAATAAAAAACAAATCTGAAAATTTCGAAAATTTTGCTATAAATAGAAGAGAAAATTTAGGAAGAAGGGGGAAAAAAAGAGAGGAAAAACTAGATAGAGAGAAGAAAAAAAGAGGGGGCGGAGTGAGAAGTATACACCCGATATACATTCTGGATACACTGAATATACAGGGGCAGAATTCATTTTGGAGAGTTTTGAAGTTGAAAAAGAATAGTTACTGCTTCATTGCCTCGCTTAAGATCTGAAATAGTCAGAACCTTCCTACCTTTTACTTCTTCACTATACTTGGAGTCGTTTATAGTCTCCTGGGTTTTCTGCTATTCCTACTGTACTGGTTTGCGATGTTGCTGAATCTGCTGTTGCTGTGTTATTACTGCTGCTGACTTCTCCTTCTTTTGTTCTTGTACTGCTGTTTCCAGGTACACATTTGTACAATCTCGGCTTGAAGCAAAAAATGAAATATTAATCAGGCTTTGTTCCTGTTGAATTCCTCCTGTTTAGATTTGTGGTTGAATATAATTTTTCTTTCTTCGTATAAAGATGTAGTTGAATGATTAATGAATAATGAGGTTGCATATGTATACTTTCTTCATCTAATAATGTTAGTTTAAATTACGGAGAATAATTAATCTGTTTTGATATTATGGTCAATCTCATGTTCTAGTATTATTGAATAACAGAATATAAAATGAAAGCAGTTTTTCTTTGTACAAACTCGATCGCAATTTTCCATTCGCATTAGCCGTAAACTAATAACTAATAAGTTACGTTTTTCAGCATGTAAATAATTAAGAGATTTTCTTTTATTTTAGAGACGAACTTAATAGAAAATATAGTCATTGTAGGTTTATCCTTTAAAAATAAAAATGAGACGAGCCTCGCCAAATAAAACGTATAGATTGCGGGGCCCTCACAAAATGTATGGTTTAATTAGAATTCGGAAGGACCGTTTAGCGAATTTCACGGTCTTCCCCAAAATAATAACGCGATAGTCTCTTTAGGCGCGTGTTTAATATTTTACTTTCTTAAGCCTGGGTGTGCATTTCATGCGACCCGAATCCAAATCCCAAAACATCAAATAAAACGTGTTCCGGATTGTGGGTGCATTTCATGTAACGCAGTCCAAAGACGTGTTTTAAGCGATGTTCATATTTCTTTTAAAAACAATAATAATAAAGCGGTTAAAAGATAAAATTTGCACATAAGTTCATATTTGTATAAAATCAGATAATCAAGCCGAATATAACAGTTGAGCGACCGTGCTAGAACCACGGAACTCGGGAATGCCTAACACCTTCTCCCGGGTTAACAGAATTCCTTATCCGGATTTCTGGTACGCAGACTGTAATATGGAGTCATTCTTTTCCTCGATTCGGGATTAAAATTGGTGACTTGGGACACCCTAAATCTCCCAAGTGGCGACTCTGAAATAAATAAACCAATCCCGTCTCGATTGTCCTTTAATTGGAAAAACTCCCACGCACCCTCGCGGGTGCGGAAAAAGGAGGTGTGACAGCTCTGGCGACTCCGCTGGGGATAAACACCCAGAACCACTGGTTCAGGGTTCAAGAATTCGAGCTTAAAATAATTGTTATAGTTGGTTTTATTTATTATCTGATTTTTTTACATGATATATGCCCAATGTGCTAAATGACACTTTTACCGCTTTAATATTATTTGAATTATGAATATATACAACTGCTACGAAACCCCCTTCTTTCTGAGTCTTCTAAATTTATGGTGCACACGTGCGCGTGGCCCACCTTTCTGTTAAAGTCATACCAAATAAGACGAAGTTGGGACAAGTAACTAGGCCGGGTAGACTTTCGTGCTCCCGGTACGTTGCCCCCGCTTCGGCTCAAACTGTCCGTTTGGGTAAGCCAGGGCTAGATCAATATGCCTCAGGTTTTTTCACTTAGAATAACTCAGCTTCATGCCGGATCCCTAGTAGGAGCGATTGTTTGCATCACGTGCATTTGACTTTGGAGACTCAACACAGGGGTTGGGTCTGTCTAGGACAGGTGTACCAAAAAAAAAAACCATCCTGATGCATCTTACTTGCTGCTACTTGCGCATTTATTTGATCCGGATTTGTGTGTTGACTGACTTTTGAATATCATGAATAATATTTTAAAATTGAAAAAAAGAAATAGCGGTTAGGGAATTGACTGTTTATTTTTGAAAAAAAAACCAATGCCCAAATACTGTCAAAACTCTGCCGAAATTTTGAGAAAATGAAAAAAAATGTCTTATTAGTTTGTTTTATTAAAACCAAAGAAAAAATAGAAAGAAAAAAAATCGTTGTTTTGTTTTATTTTTCAAAAAAATAAAAATAAAATATATATATATATATATATATATATATATATATATATATATATATGTATATAAAGGAAAATAGTTTGTCTTCCCCTGAAAATGACAATGAAAAAGAGTCTTACTTTTAAAATAGTTTTTTTTTATTCGTTTCTGAAAAATTCAAAATAATAAAATAAAAAGAGTCGCGTTGAAAGTGGTTTTATTATTTGTTGCAAATATATATATATATATATATATATATATATAAATATATATATAAATCCAAAAAGTTTTTCTTTATTTCCAAAAATGTATATATATCTTTATTTGTTGCAAAAATATTTGTCCTGCCGAAAAGTCTAGAAAAGTTTTTTTAGACTCCCAATTTTCAAAACAAAAAATCCAAAAATATTTTCCATTATTGACTTCTTTAAGAAAGTCTTTTTAATTATTAAAAATATATATATATATATATATATATATAATAAAATAAAACAAATTCGAAAATATTTTCCTTCTTCTTTAAAAATTGAAAAGAAAATTCAAAATTCAAAAAAAAAATATTTTTTTTAGAAATCATTTCATTTATTAAAGGTAAAATTCCAAAAAATATTTTCTTTCTTCTTAGAATAAGAAAGAACAAAAAAAAATCTTCCTTTTACTTTTGAAATTCTCAAAGTTTAAATCAAAAGAAAAGGAATTCTTAGAAGTCTTTCTTTCAAAAAGAAAATCAATCAAAAATTCAAAAAAAATATATATATATACTTCATTTCTTCTTTCAAAGCAGTTCTTTTACAAATTCAAAATAATAATAATTTAAAATTAGTTTACTTACTTTATTCATGACCTGTCCGAACTACGCAAGGTCTGATTCATGCGGGGTCATGATACGTAGGCAATCTCCATAAGATTCGACCACCACAATAAAATATATATAATAAAATAAAATAAAATAAAATATAAGTGAATAAAATTTTCAAGAAAACTGGGACGACACAAGCAGTCGAGCAAATGCATAATAGAAAGGGGATATTTGTCTAGGAGCATTGCATCTCAACGTGTAATTATATATGTGTTAAATTCTCAAAACTAACAAGTTTGTTCATTTCCAGAATTCAAGCAGTTAGTTTCTCTAAAGAGTATACTGGCATATTATCATTATCACACGAGATCAAAAGGACGAATACCCGAAAGTATGTCTATCCCAGATGTTGACACAGGTATTGAGCTAGAGGAGATGGATGTCGGGAAAATGAAAGAAGAGATGTTTAAACTCAAACAACAAATGGCTGAAATGTACCAGGCTTGGTCTACAGGGCAGTTACCCCTATCTTACCCAACTAACCCTGCTCCATCAATGACCCAAACTCAGGATAATATTACCACTGAATTATCCCCAAATTTCCCCATTTACCAACACTACCGAGGAACCACCTCTCAAACACCGCAGTCTCCACCTCCAAAACTAGTTTCATACTTTCCTCCACCTGTGACTCCTGTTTTCGTAGCACCTCCCCCGGCTACATTCCACAAATCTCCTAGTGAGCCTACATTCCAGGCCCAGGACAACCAATATTACCCCCCGGAGCCCACCCTCAAAGCCTCCGAAATCCATTCAACTGCTCCTCGTTTTGATATCCCAACCGAAATTGACAAGCCAGCCAAAAATGCTGAACAAGAAGAAATGTTCAGAAAGGTCAAAAGTCTAGAACAATCATTCCGAGACATGCGGGGATTAGGCGGGCAAGTCAGTGTAGCTTACAAGGATTTGTGCTTGTTCCCAAATGTACAATTACCAGTTGGTTTCAAGATGCCTAAATTTGACCTATACGATGGGCACGGCGACCCAGTAGCCCACTTAAGGGGTTTCTGTAGCAAGATGCGAGGAGCTGGGGGAAAGGATGAATTATTGATGGCTTACTTCAGTCAAAGTCTAAGCGGATCAGCTTTGGAGTGGTATACACGCCAGGACCATGGGAGATGGTACACCTGGGATGACCTGGCACAGGCATTCACATACCATTTCCAATACAATCTGGAAATCATCCCAGATAGATTATCTTTGACAAAATTTGAGAAGAAACATAATGAAAGTTTCAGAGAGTATGGTTTTCGGTGGAGAGAACAGGCAGCAAGAGTGGATCCTCCTATGAAGGAGAGTGAAATGGTAGACTACTTCCTCCAAGCCTTGGAACCAACTTACTATGCCCATTTGGTTTCAGCGGTAGGGAAATCATTCAACGAGGTAGTGAAGATGGGAGGTATGGTGGAAGAAGGCCTCAAGACAAATAAAATTATGAGCTATTCAGCAATTAAGGCAGCTACTCAAGCTATTCAAGGCAGGGTAGGAGAAATCGGAAGAAAGAAGAGAGAGGAAGCAGCGGTAGTTGGTTTAGGAATTTGGTCGGGACCCAGAAGTTCACCGCCTTACTATAATCAACAACGACCTCGCCAATCAACTTACCACCACAATTCATCCCAACACTACTATCACCTTACAGAGCCTCATTCTTCCATTAACCAAGCCCAAACATATACTCAGCCTCCGGTTCGCTCGCAATGGCGCGCACCGGCTCCCCAGAACACACATACACCACTGCAAAACACCTATTCACCACCAAGAGCCTACAAGAACCCTCCAGGGGTAGGTTTCCGGGGAAATCAGGCTTTCAGAAATGAAAAAATACAAAGAACATTCACTGAGTTAGGGGAAACCTATACTGCCGTGTTCCACAAATTAAGGCAGTTAGGCTTGTTGAGTCCTGTTGAGCCCAGATTGCCAAATCCCTTTCCCAAAAATATGGACCACTCGGTAAGCTGTGAGTATTGTTCGGGGGCTCTCGGTCATGATACCGAGAAATGTTGGAAGTTGAAACATGCAGTACAAAATCTTATTGACACCAACAAGATTGAGGTTCAGACACCAGAGGCACCCAACATCAATCAGAACCCGTTGCCGGCACACCTTGAAACCCACATGATTGAGCTAATGCACGAAGGAGGGAAGCTAAAGAAACCCTCACAAACAGTGATGATGATCCGTGTCGGTTCAAAAGAAATGTTAACCAGTGGGAAAACGGTGGTATAGTTGGAAAAGGTGGATGACAAGCCAGTTATGGTGGTGGGAAAAGGGTCCAATGAGGCAGATGTACAGTTTGTGGGGTTGAAAGCAAAAATCCACAATTGAATGGCTACTCCTCTTCCTATACGAAGGGAGTCTTGGTAGTGGGCTCTGATTTTCTTTTTTGTTGTCTGGATTATTCAGGGTTGTAATCCAAATCTTTCTTGTGCTCGCCAAAGTGTGAAACCTTGCTATCCCGTATTTTAATATAGTAAAAGTTTTTTTTCCTCATTCCTTATATTGTTTTAATTTTTCTTCTTATTTTTCTCTTCTGAACAGTTCTCTTTCTACTGGTTCTAATGACATGGCATGCACGACGGATCTTCAGCCTAGTCTAAAAAAATCAATCTGATTTCGAACTTATAGTACAAGATTGTGATGATAAGTCGGAATACGATAAGGATGAAGCCTTCGAAGAAATTAACAAAGAGTTGAGCCAATTTTTTTTTTAAAAAAAAAAAAAAAAGAGGCCCAATTCAAATGACACGAAAGTTGTCAATCTAGGGGATGCGGATGACATCAGGGAAGCTAAGATAAGCATCCACATGGAACCAAACATCAGGGAAGAACTAATCAAAGCACTTACTGAATTCAAAACATTTTGCATGGTCATACGACGACATGCCGGGCTTAAGCACCAATCTAGTGGTTCAAAAATTGCCCACTGACCCGGCATTACCCCCCGTCCAGCAAAATTCAGGAAGATCAAAACCAACGTGAGTGGGAAGATTAAGGAAGAAGTGACCAAACAGCTGAATACTAAGGTTATTCGGGCCGCTCGATATCCTGATTGGTGGGCTAATGTGGTGCCAAAAAAAAAAAAAAAAAAAAGGAAAATCCGAGGTATGTGTTGATCATCGCAATCTAAACAGAGCAAGCCCGACGCTTTATGATCCACAGATATCGAAGGGAAATGCGTCGACATGGCTATCAATTCTGACGCAGTTAAGAGATATTATGATTTCTGGTAATTGTAATTGTTGTTTGTTTGTACTTAGCATTTATCAGAGAATGAAATGACGGAGGCAATTCTTTCTTCTATCCAAACACTTTGACCTTTGCTTCCCCTTTTGAGCCTTATTTACTCTTTCATACCCCTCTTTTGGAATCTGTAATGAAAACGAAAAAAGTAATGATAATAAGAACAAAAGAAAAGTCAAGAAAAAAAAACAAAGGAATGGGAACTACGTTTGACCTGATTCCTCAAAGAAGGATACGTAGGCGCTTCACGGCTCGGTCATAGTGTAGCATAGTGTGCATAAGGTAACATATTGTGACAAAATAAAAATCCCCAAGCAAGAAAAACTGGGGCAGAAGTTGGCGCTTGTAATTTTGGCAAGAAAGTTTGATTCCAAGAGTTGTACTATTTTACCCCTAAAAATTATTTTTGAACTTTTGATACCCCCTTCTCCTTTCAGCCATACACAAAAATCCCTATTGATGTCCAAAAAAGACCTCCCGATCAGTATCTGAGAAGTGCTAAGTCAATGCAAATGGAAGTCGGGAATAACACTCTGATCCCCAGCAAAGAAGAAGATCATAAGCTGGAACTGAATTGATAGCCGAAAGAATCCCCAACAGAGAGAGTCATATCGGCAACACTCCAATTCCCAGCTGAAAAATAAAATAAAATGAGAGAGTCTTATCGGTGAAAACCTTCACAGGCACCATAAGGCGACGGGAGTTGAGAGAAATGAGAGAGTCTTATTAGTGAAAACCCCTCGAAGGGCACTATGAGGCGACAAAACAAGATTGGCGGGAAGGATCCGCAAAGAGTTGAGTGCCTGTTTATCCCCAGCAACATGAGGCCGTCTGGAAGGTTGATTGATACAAATAGACTGGGTTGATTAATCCGGAATGCGCGACATGATCGTTGGAATCGGTTATATCATTCAGATAAGTTCTTTTCTTTCCTTTTCCCTAGCATTTGTTCAGAAAGACTTCTTCTTTTTTCTATTTTTTGAAATCATCACTTTTTCATTTCTTGGTTTAAAAGACTTACCTTCCCAGCAGTTTGTTTTTGAAAAGGATTTTCAGAGCTTACTACCAGTTGCCAAAATGATGCAAAGCAAAATGCGAATAGGACACGCCAAAGATAAGGCGATAAAGAGAAAAGAAGTTGGTCGCAAGACCAAATGATGAAAGGGGCCTAGATCCCAATAAGACCAAATTTCCAGGGGAAGTTGGAGAAAAACAGGAAAACAACAGTTGAGAAAATTGTGGACCTAATTCCAAGAGGGCCCCCGGCAGATCATCGAGATGTAGGAGCATCCCCGACAGATTTTCGACCAAGTTCCAAGAGGGTCGGACAACATAGAGTGGGGAAGGGAGAAAGGGAAAAAACCATCCCAGTAGGAGTATCATAACCAACCACCGGGTTTTTAAACTAACAAATTTTGTTTGGTTTGAAACAGGTAAATGGAATGGCAGTGAAGACCATAAGGGAAAATGCAAACTGGGGCAGAAAATTTTCTTTTCAGTTAGAAAATTTTCTGGAAATCAGGTACCCATTTGGGGAAGAATAAAGATAGCACCAAGGAAGTGGTCTTTGAACCAGGGTTTCCCCCAACATAATAAGCTTCCAATGGAGGAAGTTGATCCCCAGCAGACACAACAAAGAGATGACATTTGTGCTCAGAAAAGCAAAGAGCCATTATCCTTCCCAGCAGCTTCCAAAAGAATGAAGCATCGATTTGAAGGGATAAAATTCCCCAGCAGCGTTATCCTCAACAACGTTATCCCAAGAAGATAACACTTTTATCCCCAGTAGTGTTGAAAAAAAAACCAAAAACAAATTTGAAGGAGGGGAAGAAAGGAGACTCCCACAGTGGTACTATCCCCAGCATGCAAGAACAAAGCAGAGCGGAGGATAAAAAAAATTTGAAGAAGAAATCAGACGTCCACCTGGAGAATGAGGATGAAAAATTAAAGAAGAAATCAGGCGTCCACCTGGAGAATGAGGATGAAGAATCAAAGAAGCAATCAGGCGCCCACCTGGAGAACAAGGGAAAACAGTTGAATTATCAGAAGTCAGGCGTCCACCTGGAGAATGAGGATGAAAAATTGAAGAAGAAATCAGGCGCCCACCTGGAGAACAAGGGAAAACAGTTGAATTATCAGAAGTCAGGCGTCCACCTGGAGAACCAGGAAGGACAGTTGAAATAGCAATCAGGCATCCACCTGGAGAACAAGGAAGAAGAGTTGAAATATCAGAAGTCAGGCGTCCACCTGGGGAACAAGGAAAAGCACCAAAACTGGGGCAGAAAATTTTCTGCCATTGTAGAAAATTTTCTCGGAGGAACGAGGAAATTAATTCAAGTTTTAAGAGATAGCAAGACAATACGATTCGAAGAAAAACAGTCGGAGGTAAGACAATTCCAAGATTTTGAAAATGGGATCATCCGCCCTCGAATAGGATATTTTGGGTTCATCCGCCCTCGAATAGGATATTTTGGGTTCATCCGCCCTCGAATAGGATATTTTGGGTTCATCCGCCCTCGAATAGGATATTTTGGGTTCATCCGCCCTCGAATAGGATATTTTGGGTTCATCCGCCCTCGAATAGGATATTTGGGGTTCATCCGCCCTCGAATAGGATATTTTGGGTTCATCCGCCCTCGAATAGGATATTTTGGGTTCATCCGCCCTCGAATAGGATATTTTGGGTTCATCCGCCCTCGAATAGGATATTTGGGTTCATCCGCCCTCGAATAGGATATTTGGGTTCATCCGCCCTCGAATAGGATATTTGGGTTCATCCGCCCTCGAATAGGATATTTGGGTTCATCCGCCCTCGAACAGGATATTTTGGGTTCATCAGCCCTCCAACAGGATATTTTGGGTTCATCCGCCCTCGAACAGGATATTTGGGTTCATCCGCCCTCGAATAGGATATTTTGGGTTCATCCGCCCTCGAATAGGATATATGGGTTCATCCACCCTCGAATAGGATATTTTGGGTTCATCCACCCTCGAATAGGATATTTTGGGTTCATCCGCCCTCGAATAGGATATTTTGGGTTCATCCGCCCTCGAATAGGATATTTTGGGTTCATCCGCCCTCGAATAGGGTATTTGGGTTCATCCGCCCTCGAATAGGATATTTTGGGTTCATCCGCCCTCGAATAGGATATTTCGGGTCATCCGCCCTCGAATAGGATTTTATTTTTTAAAGTTGTTGAAATCAGGAGCCCCCCCTGAAGAACAGAATGGCGATGTATTGGTTGAAGAGAGGAATGACATTCATTTTTAAAGTTGTTGTTGAAGTTGGGAGCCCGCCCATAGAACAGAGGCATACATTTCAGTCTTTAATTTTCAAGCATTGAACTTGGGAGCCCGCCCAGATAACAGAGGCATACATTTCAAGTCTTTAATTTTCAAGTATTAAAATTGGGAGCCCGCCCAGATAACAGAGGCATACATTTCAAAATCAAGTCAGAGGACAATAAAACAGAGGGTTACAATAGGAATCCCCAGCAGGAAACAATAAAATTCCCCGGCACCGGGAAACAGAAGGTTGCAACAAGAGGTCACAGTACAAACTCAAGTACATGTGTCAAAAGAAGTAAAGCACCGAAAGAAATGCAAGCAGACAAGGAAGCAAGGCAACAAAAACAAATTGTACTCTAGCCTAGCTTCTTGTTTTTTTTAAGCACGGTGTAACAAGGAGATCGGTAAGCAGTAGTAATAGCATGCAACAACAGTAACATTGCAGTCCAACGGTAGTCCCAGCTACCAAAATTTCTCGAACTACATTGACCTGATTCCTGTTTAGCCCAGGATATGTAGGAAACCTTTGAAGCAAAGGTTCGGTCAAATCTTTTTCAAAAAAATGCTTCAACGGAGTACTCGGATGGGCAAAAATCGCTCGCTTTATCTTTGCACGAAAACCCTTCGTGTCTCCGGGCAAAGAGGGGCAGCTGTAAGCACGTGATTTTTTCCCTATATGAGAATTACTCCCAAAAAATTCAAAAATAAAATGATTTTTCTTTGGTGTGCAATTTTGTGATATTTTGTGATATTTGGAAGAATTATTTGTATTTGTCTGTGCGTGTTTATTCGCTAAATTAATAAAAAATACAAAAATAAGTCGCATTTTTGCATGTATGATTTAATTCTACAATTGTTAGTAATTAAAATTGTTTTACAAAAATTAAAAATTACAAAAATAGGCATCGTTTGCATTTTTAGCATTTAATGTCCAAATATACAATTTTATGCTTAATTAATACTTAATTGTGCGTTAATTGTTATTGGGAGTTAATTTGCGCCTTTATAACTTAATTTAGTTCTTAATAATAGTTTAAGTATTTTTATAATTTAGTTTTAGAAAAATAAAAGAAGAAAAGAGAGCGAAAATATAAAGAAAGTCGGAATTGGGCCTCTTCTTCAATTTCAAGCTATAGGCCCAAAAAATGGCTCAATCTTCCCTACGACCCAGTCCATTTCGAACTGGGTCGACCCAGTCCATTAACCCAACACCCCTTCTTCATTTTTGTCCAACACAAAACAAAACCAAAAAAATAAAAAAATAAAAATAAAAAGTGAATTATCACTATTAATAGTTTTATTTTTTGTTTTTTTATATATATAAAAAAAAATCCGAAAATATTTTATTTTATTTATTATTTTTATTTTAAAATATATATATATATATATATATATATATATATATATATATATATATATATATATATATATATAGTAATTTCGGAAATGATTTTAAAAAAATAAAAAATAAAAAATAAAAAATAAAAAAAAGTAAAAGAATGTAGAAAATTTAAAAAAAAAAGTAAAAAGTTTTAAAAAATTTAAAAGTAAAAGAAGGTTGGAATTAAAAAATAAATATAAAGATATCTGAAAATTTAAAAAATTTAAAGTAATTGAAAGTAGCATTTTTAAAAGAAAAAGAAAAGATAGTGGTTTATTTTTTAAAGAAAAGTTAAATAAAGTGAGATTCTCTTTTAAAAAAATAAAAAGTGGGATTTTAAATAAGATAAAGTAATTAAAGTTGGAATTTTAAAAATAAAAGTAAATAAAGGTGGGATTTCTTTTTCTAAAAAAATAAAAGCAATTTGTAAGTGGGATTTCTTTTAATTAAAAAAATAATAAAATAATAAAAAACAAATCTGAAAATTTCGAAAATTTTGCTATAAATAGAAGAGAAAATTTAGGAAGAAGGGGGAAAAAAAGAGAGGAAAAACTAGATAGAGAGAAGAAAAAAAGAGGGGGCGGAGTGAGAAGTATACACCCGATATACATTCTGGATACACTGAATATACAGGGGCAGAATTCATTTTGGAGAGTTTTGAAGTTGAAAAAGAATAGTTACTGCTTCATTGCCTCGCTTAAGATCTGAAATAGTCAGAACCTTCCTACCTTTTACTTCTTCACTATACTTGGAGTCGTTTATAGTCTCCTGGGTTTTCTGCTATTCCTACTGTACTGGTTTGCGATGTTGCTGAATCTGCTGTTGCTGTGTTATTACTGCTGCTGACTTCTCCTTCTTTTGTTCTTGTACTGCTGTTTCCAGGTACACATTTGTACAATCTCGGCTTGAAGCAAAAAATGAAATATTAATCAGGCTTTGTTCCTGTTGAATTCCTCCTGTTTAGATTTGTGGTTGAATATAATTTTTCTTTCTTCGTATAAAGATGTAGTTGAATGATTAATGAATAATGAGGTTGCATATGTATACTTTCTTCATCTAATAATGTTAGTTTAAATTACGGAGAATAATTAATCTGTTTTGATATTATGGTCAATCTCATGTTCTAGTATTATTGAATAACAGAATATAAAATGAAAGCAGTTTTTCTTTGTACAAACTCGATCGCAATTTTCCATTCGCATTAGCCGTAAACTAATAACTAATAAGTTACGTTTTTCAGCATGTAAATAATTAAGAGATTTTCTTTTATTTTAGAGACGAACTTAATAGAAAATATAGTCATTGTAGGTTTATCCTTTAAAAATAAAAATGAGACGAGCCTCGCCAAATAAAACGTATAGATTGCGGGGCCCTCACAAAATGTATGGTTTAATTAGAATTCGGAAGGACCGTTTAGCGAATTTCACGGTCTTCCCCAAAATAATAACGCGATAGTCTCTTTAGGCGCGTGTTTAATATTTTACTTTCTTAAGCCTGGGTGTGCATTTCATGCGACCCGAATCCAAATCCCAAAACATCAAATAAAACGTGTTCCGGATTGTGGGTGCATTTCATGTAACGCAGTCCAAAGACGTGTTTTAAGCGATGTTCATATTTCTTTTAAAAACAATAATAATAAAGCGGTTAAAAGATAAAATTTGCACATAAGTTCATATTTGTATAAAATCAGATAATCAAGCCGAATATAACAGTTGAGCGACCGTGCTAGAACCACGGAACTCGGGAATGCCTAACACCTTCTCCCGGGTTAACAGAATTCCTTATCCGGATTTCTGGTACGCAGACTGTAATATGGAGTCATTCTTTTCCTCGATTCGGGATTAAAATTGGTGACTTGGGACACCCTAAATCTCCCAAGTGGCGACTCTGAAATAAATAAACCAATCCCGTCTCGATTGTCCTTTAATTGGAAAAACTCCCACGCACCCTCGCGGGTGCGGAAAAAGGAGGTGTGACAGCTCTGGCGACTCTGCTGGGGAAGAAAGAGTTAAAATTAGCCATACATACCTCAAATTCGCCCTTAGTGATACTACAATGATCCAATACACTTAAGAAACCTCAATCTACAATACAACATTCAATAGGGCCAATATTAGTAATAAATTCCGTAACTTATGCCATTTATGCATATCATCAAACACCTTGTAGGTATAGATCTTTACACCCCATAACTATAGTATTGGTTCACCCAACTATCACCATTAACCAACAATTCATTCCACCATCATTCCTAACCAATTTATAACTTCCAACAACATATGTGTGACAACCCATCTTCACCCAACCAACAAAATTCCATCAAATAATCACCTTCCAATCTCTACAATGACTATGTATTTATATTAGGAACTTATGGCTTCTAATCACCACACCAAGAGTCCCAATACTTAATTCACACTCATATACCCATAATAAATTCATACATGTAAGTCTAAGGGTGTAGGATTACCTTTTGGAAGAAATCTTGCAAAACCCTCCTTTGAGTTCAAAGGAATTTCTTGAAGATCTATGTGTTTTATGAGTAGATTTCATCAATACTAGTGTAAGAATAATGGAATTTTACACCAAGTTAATGAAGATTGCATACCTTGAAGATGGGAGGGATTGTAGGTTTTGAGAGGGTGAAGAAAACCCCAAAATTCGAGCTTGAATGATCAAAAAATGAAGGAAATATAATACCCCTTTGGTTTTTACACTGACCAGGGGGTATTTTAGACATTTTATATGTTCCACCGCGTTCCGCCGCTGTTTACAGGCACAAAAACCTTAGTTTGCCGCGGTTCGCCGCGGCCGCGCTCCTGGGCGCGCTGGTGACACATGTCTGGTAAAATGGTCATAACTTTCTGTATACACCTCCAAATGACGAACAGTTTATTGAGTTGGAAACTAGACTCAAAGGGCTTTAATTTGATAGGTTGTGAATCACACAAATACCTATATAACTGGATTTATGATCGTCCAAAGTGAGGTCTTGTGCACACTCATTTACAACTTTCGTTTATTATGAAATTTTCCAACTTGGCTTAGACTTAGGCCTCTCCTTAGACCCCAATTCACTTCTAATATGACTTATACGCTTATTAACAATACAATTGATATCCATTATATTATGAATCCTCATTTTCACACAAAATTAAATAATTAGCCTACCTTGGCACGACGAAATCTTAAATTACTAGAAAAAATTTTCTGGGGCCTTACATGTTTGGTAAGAATGAATTTGATTTATAAAAAATAGTAAGTAGTTTTTGAAAAATAATTTAGAGTACTAAAATGATTTATAATACATAATTAGCAATTTAAAAATAAAAGATCCAATTTTATGTGTATAAAACATAATTAAATCTTAAAAGGGCTAATATTGCTATTATGTGCAATTTAGCTTTTAAAAAATACTAAATGTAATTGTAAAAATATATAAAAATTACCTTACCCATATTTTGGAATAAATATAGAAACACAATAGATGAATTATCAATACAATAATTTTGGAAATAATTATTGGGAATTTTATAGATAAAAAAAGGAGAAAATAAATCAATTTAAACCTTTAAAATTATGGAAAAAATAATAAAACCCATGGACATGCTTATATATGCATATATGTGCTATTTTGAAGGTATTTTGCATATTGAAAATATATATAGGGAAAAATTGGGTATCAACAAGTGAAAACCAAGAAGTAATTTCAAAAATATTTCAACCAAAATGATGCAGAACTTTTTATGTTTTTTTTCCGGGTGTCCATTTGCCTTCAAATGAAAGAAAATGGCTCTTATATAGGCACTCCTAAGGCAGCCCTAGCCTGGTTAACTAATTCCCCTGCTACCCCTTTAATTCTTAATCATTTCACCCTTTTAACCCCTTCAAAATATCTGAAACCTCCCTTATCTTTTAACAAACCAGCCCCAACCTTATCCTCTAGAAGCTTCCCATAATAGAAAACTATTCCCTAAGCTTCAAATACCTAAAATAGCCATCGACACCCCTGTTTTTACATTCAGAATGAATCACTCCTGGGTCAAATTGACCCAAGATCCAACCCAAATGAACGGACCTCTTTAACCGGGTCAGAGATGACCACATAGTTAATACAGAAGCCCAATCATCCAGAAATGATCAAACAAAAGACAAATTCAGAAGAAAAAAAACAACAATCCAGAATTAAAATGATTTTTACGATTAACCCTAACTTAACCAACAAACTAAGATAAATTCAACTATCAAATAAAACATGATTAAAATAACGAAACAAATATAAACATAAAAGTAATAATAATATATAAAAAAATAGAAAATGATACAAGAAAACAGAGTCAGAAGAGAAAAGAGGGGAAAGGTACCAATTGTTGCCGGAACGATAAGGGCAATCTATTAACGTAAGATTCGAGTTAGAACGAGTCGAAATTTGAACAAAAATCAGATAAGGAAAGGGAAATTAGGGCTTGCATCTTTCGTTTTCAGATCCAAAATTGGGTAAATTTGGCTGGGTTTGAGGGAAAGATACTGATGGATTTGGGAAGAAGGGGGGGGGGGTAAGGATTGCATGGTTGAATTTTGGGGCAGTTTGGAGCCGTTTATGGAGTCGCCACCGGCTAGGATGGTGGGAGCGTTTTGGGACAGCTAGGGTTTCTAGTTTGGGAGGGAGAAATGAGGGGGGTCTGAGGGGGTTAGGGTGTGTTAGGACAATTATATAGTGGGTGGGTGGTGAGTTCCCATCCGCTTGATCAAAAGAGATCAACGGTTGGGGTTTAGGCAAATAAAACGGCGCCGTTTGGGTAAGGATTGGGGGCTGGACCGGGTATATTTGGGCAGTGGGCCTGGGTTTGGACGGGTTTGGGGTCTAATATTTGGGCTTCAACATTATTTGACCCAACAATTTTCAAGACCAAATTTCCTTTCAATTTTTCTTTTGCTCCCTCTTTTTTTTCTTTTTCTTTCAACTAAAAATCCTAAATTAAAATCCTACATTAATCCCAATTGTAAAATTAAACTAATTACCTAATCACAATAATTATAAAAATTACTTAAAAAATCAATAAACTTAAAATTAAAAGATAGAATGAGTTATTTTTGTGGTTTTCCTTTTTTTTAATAAAAGAAATACTTACTAATTAATTCCAAAAATGTAAAAACAAACCTAAATGCAATGCATGGTAGTTTTGGTATTTTTCATGATTTTAACAAAAATAAACATGCATAGAAATGCAAACAATTAGCACAAATTCCCACAAAATCCCACAAAATTGTAAAAAATGGAAAACATTGTTTTTCTTGTATTTTATGGGAGTAATTCCGATAGGGCAAAAATCACGTGCTCACAACTGGTATCTGAGCCTTAAGGTGGTACCATGATTTTTCAGCTGTATCGGTTTAGTGATACCTTAAAGGTTCTTTCCCAACCCTTTGCTAGGTTCATATCCAGACCATGCTAGTATGCTTTCTATTTTGTTACTCCACCACTTATCCTTCTCAACGGCATTGACCCATTCAATATGATGATAGGTTTCCCCTCCTAGCCTTCTTCTATGTCTAATGGTCGGGATGGTTTGACTAGTGTAAATGGGGTTACTTCCATCTCCGTGAATGATTACCTCCTGACGATTCCATTCAAACTTCACGGCTTGATGTAGTGTGGAAGGCACGGCTCCAGCTGCATGGATCCATGGTCAGCCCAACAAAAGGTTATAAGCGGCTGGTATGTCGAGTACCTGAAATTCGACGTCAAACAAAGTTGACCCCATTTATAAGCAAAGGTTGATTTCCCCGATCATGGCCCTTTGGGATCCATCGAAAGTTTTCACGTTCATGTTTCTTACCCGTATTTCTTGAAAACCTTTGTCCAACCTTTTCAGAGTGTCCAATGTACAAATATTTAGGCTTGAACCTCCATCAACCAAAACCATGGCGATGAATTTGTCTTCAAATTGCACTGTAATGTGCAATGCCCGATTGTGATTCAGCCTCTCAGGTGGTAGCTCATTTTCGTGGAAGATGATCTTATGACTTTTTAGTACTTGGCCAACCATGTTGGCCATTTCTCCACCAGTGATGTTATTGGGTACATAAGCCTCGCTCAACACTTTCATTAAAGCGTTCTTGTGTGCCTCTGAATTCTGCAATAGTGACAGGATAGATATCTGAGCAGGGACTTTTTTAAGATGGTCAACAACAGAATACTCCTTTGCATGTACTTTCCTCCACAAGTCATCTGGCCCGGTCTCAATGATAGGCTGCCTAGTAGTGGCATCCTTGCTTGGTCCTCCCAAATGTTCCAATTGTATAGACTCTTCCAGTTCTAGTCATTCCTTGTGTGGCGTCAAATTCCTCTACCTTGGACTTCCCTTTTCGCCGAGCCTCGGCAACATAATCCCAGGGTAATTCTTTTGAGTTGAATGTGGGTGTGGTTGATACTGTCACGGTGAAAGGTGTGACCACTTCTACTTTAAATGGAGCGAGGGTGGCTGCAGGCGGAGCCACCTTTACCTCGAATGGAACTGATGCAATTACCTCAGCCTCAATTGGTTCTTGAGTCTGTACCACAATAGGAGTAAGTGTGGCTGCAACTTTAAAGTCATTGCCTTCTCGGATAAGCACGATCGACCCCTCAGGATCCCATTCTTCATTTGTCTCTATCACATGTACACCATCACCTCTATGATCAGGGAGGGGATTGTTGCGGACATTAGGTGTGGCTTCCTTCGTCTGTATGACTTTGTTGTCAATTAGCGTCTAGATCTTATCCTTTAAGGTTCGGCACTCAACATTGGTGTGCCCCTTCATACCGGAATGGTACGCACAAGTTTTGTTCGGATTGACCCATTGGGATGGATTTTCTAATGCGACAGCGGGAATAGGGGTGATGTAACCCGCAGCTTTCAACCTTTCATACAATTGGTCGATGGGCTCAGCAATGGCGGTGTATTGTCTGGGTGGCTTGCGGTTAAAGTTGGGTCTTAGTCTTGGATAATTTTGGCGAGTTGGTGGTGATTGGAAGTGAGATGGTTGGGAGTTACAGGTGTGATGGACAGTGGCTGGTTGGGAATATCTGGGAGATGAAAGTTGACATGTAGGCGGTGATGCTTGGTAGTGGGTAGAGGTGTTTGATATATGGGTGGAGGTGTTTGGTATGTGGGAGGAGGTGTTTGATAGACAAGTGGAGATTTTGGGCCCTGGGCCACCATCACTGCCTCAACATCTCTCTTTTTCGATATGCCACCTGATTGTAATGCATTATTTGTCGCTTACAGTGCCTTGAAGTTTGTTACCATCCCACTCTTGATTCCTTCTTCGATTCTTTATCCAAGTTTGATGATGTTAGAGAATTTGTGATTTTCGATAAACATCAACCTCTCATAATATTGTGGATCATGTGCCCTGACGAAGAATTTATTCATTTGTTCTTCATCCAAAGAGGGCCTGACCTTGGCCTCTTTCGACCTCCAACGAGTAGCATATTCACGGAAAGTCTCAATAGGTTTCTTCTTAAGATTCTGAATGTAGAAAACATCTGGTGCGTTCTCTGTGTTGAACCTGAACCGGTCCATGAAATCTGATGCCATACTTATCCAATTGGACCATTTCTTGGGATTTTGGCTGATATACCAAGGCAAAGCATTCCCAGTAAGACTCCTCATAAAGAGCT